>NW_006238938.1:804377-895106 GCF_000226075.1 Solanum tuberosum | reverse complement strand
GAGAAATTTCAGACCAAGGTACTAATTCTCTTCTTAGTACTCTTTAATTTATGAGTTGGCATGTTGTGTTTGCATTGCTTATTGGGTGTTGAGTTAATGTTGCATCTTACACCCTAGCCTAGTAAGAGTAATCTCATTCGAGGATGAATGTTCCCAAGGGGGAGATATTGTAACATCTCGCAAATTGAAATAACTAGGAAGAAGCTAAGAGTTGGAAATAGTCATTTTTGGAAAGAATGAAAATCTGGAAATTTTGTTAAGTTAGGAAAAGTTGAATTTTGGTCAACTTCAAATGGCCATAACTTCTAGCTCAGGATGAGTTTGGTGTACTTCCAAATATGGTAGTAAATATCTTGGAATAATCTTTCCAACGCCGCTAAGTTTGCGCGATTCCAAGTTTGTATGAGTGAGATTTGGCCTTTGGAAGTTGGGCTATTAGATTAAGGAAAGTCCAATCCGGATTTTGGAAGGGTATTGTAGTCTTTTCCTTACCCAATTGTTTTAATTCGTTTTTAGGAGTTTAATTGAGGTAGATTCAGATTTTAGTCAGTTTAGAAAAGTGAATTTCACGCTAGGGCTTGGAGAAAAGAGAAAAGAGAAAAGAGGAGAAAGGAGAAGAGAAATCAAGAATCGTTAAGAACATTCGAGTTTAGCTTGTGGATTTCGTTAAGGGGTGATCCCTACAAGGTATGCGAGATCACATAGCATTGGGTTAGTTCACCCATGCGCCAATCATGATTCAATTCAGCAAAGTTTATTAGATTTGAAAGTAAATTCTTTGAATACTTGATGAAGTTCGTTTGAATCCATGTGGGTTGTGTTGTTGGAGTTTTCTTCAGATTGATTCATATTTTTAGTGGTGTTTTCCAGTAGAATATGATGTATATTGAGGGTATAAATGATTCTAATTGTTTGGGGGAAAGAACCAATTGAGTTTAGAGATGAAAAACAAGCAAGAAAAGTCGTAGCACACCTGTGGATAGGGGTGGGGGGTTTCACCAGCCAGCTTGCCCCAAAAGGGTCTCTGAAGTTTCACCCTTGGGGTGTCGTTCCAGTCAGCGCACCCCAGAACAGTCTCTGATCTTCACCCTCAGGCGCCCCGCACCTCTCAGAGCGCCAGGGACGCAAGTCCTTCCCATTTCTTCCCTATCTTTTCGTACTAGTTCCTTAGCAATGTACCTCTATTTTCTAGTTGATTCCAACACTCTAAGGTACATCTAAACATCATGAAATCATCCATAAACATGAGATCATGAACCTTGAATCCATAATTCAATTCAAGGAAAATTAAGAGTCAAGTCTAGAAGTTAAGAAGCAAGTTAAAGTAAAGTTTATAATGTTTTCAAAAGTCTTTCACAAACATTTTAACTTTGTTTTAAGACTTAAAGTTCAAGTTGAGTAAAGATTAAAGAGTACGATTGAAGTCATTTCTTCAAATAAGTATATGGGAACTATGTATTCCCAAAGATTTTGAAAATATTTTCGCATTTGAGCAAGAAAGGGAACATCGATTCCAAGAGAGATTTTAAGCCAAGTATTGAGTAATTATCCCAAACCACAGAAAGAAGATTGTTTTAAAAACTTATGTGATAAGTATATTTTGGGAGTAGTATTGAGCATCGATATGGGGATACGAGTTCATATTAACTCAAGTCTCCATAAACCATGTAGTCATCATGGGTAGTAAAGGATCATACTTTTTAGATGAATCCTTAAGTGTGATTTTTAGTATAGACTAGTGGATCCACTTAGTAAAGGCGTTCTATATGACAACAAAGTATAGGACAGTTCTGGCAGCTTGGGCAAAGACACTGTAGTCACCGTCTTAGGCTCATAGTGGTGGTTGTCGGTTAGATAATCTTCCACAAAAACTATATTACTTTATTATATGAGTAAAGTTAAGTTTGTTATTGCATTTTCTTTAACGAACTAAGTCGTTTTCCACTGTTTTACAAGCTTTTCATATATTGCATGTGTTTTATTGTCTTTATATTGAGTTAAGTTATTCATGAGTTGAGAAGATCCAAGGTAAGTGTTTCTTTCAGATTCTTTTCAAGCCTATGTTATGTTTAGCAGTCAAACTCACATACTTGTACATTCAATGTACTGATGCCAGTTGGCCTGCATCATTTCATGATGCAGATGCAGGTAACCAGGATCATCACCAGCGCTTCATTGATCTAGTTGAGCACTCAGAGTCAGGTGGTGAGCCTCCTTGCATTTTAGAGGACTTCTTTTATTTCACTTTCAGTATTTCATTTTAGGATGATTGGGGATCTTGTCCCAACATCCCTCTTTCTTTTAGATGCTTCATAGACAGTTAGTAGTTTAGTTGTCTTTACATTATCATTTTATATGTTGAGACTTGATTTGCCATTTTGGCCAAGTTGAATGTTTGACCTTTAAACATTCTTAGTATTTTCTTAAACAGTTGAGTAAAGTGCATTTGATCATTGTAATAATTCTTTTAAGTCTTCCGCTGAGTAAGTAAGCTAGGCCAGGGGTTCGCTTGGGGCCAACAATGGTTCTCGAGTGGCGGCTACGTCCAGGGTGTAGGCTCGTGGCGTGATAAAAAGAAATTTTATTTTATTATCGTAAAGAAAATAAGGCAATTGTTAAGACAACTGTCAGATTTCTAAAAAAGAATTAATTAGTGATCCATGTTCCTAGAAGTAAACTAGTTTTATAGGAACTGAACAAAGAAATAACAAATGAGTCAGTTGTAAATTCAGACACTCAAGAACATCTAATCGGCATGTCAGAATTAACGTTCCATTGCATTTAAGTAGTGGGAGAAACGTTAGTAGACATAACAATACTACTACCTTAGTGAGAGATTGTTAAGGTATATATTATTAATCATGTGTTTAGAAATAGTATTCTAACAATTTTCAAGATTAAATATCTTAGTGAGAGATTGTTAGGGTATATACTATTAACCATGCATTTAGATATAGTACATTATAACAATCGTGATGGTTAAAAGTCTAAGTGGGAGATTGTGGGGATATATACTATTAACCACGTGTTTAGATATAAAATTTATTATAGAATAACTATTTATTCATTTTTAATAGATCGTATATTTGTTTATGGTGTCTATTTACTTATATAGTAGATGATTTAGTGTATAGAATTGAAGCTTATACACAAAGGATTAAATCATCGGTTCTTATAAGTATAAAGTTTTTGTTCACAATCTAAGATGGGAACTGGGCATGCCATCGGTACGATTGTAGTACAAGATTATATGTAGTTTATCTTGATTATGAGAATGGTATAGTTCCAACTTCTTGTGCTAGTGCATTTTGTATGTATTGAACGAGACCGAGTAGAGATAGTTGCTTTAGACTGACTGACAAAAGCATATTCTCTAAACTATTAAATGTACTTATATTCTTAATCCTGATATAACTATTATGATCTATATATGTTAATTATCATTTTGATTTATTCAAAGGTGAGATTCTAAGATAGGTCAATATTCCTGGTAGATTGGATGATGATAATATATATTGGTGAAATAATAAGTTAGTTGATGGAATCCATGTCCCGATATAAAGATTGATGATATGCCTTTTTGAGAAGCTTAAAAGTTTTCATCGTGTCAAACCTTGCAAGTGGATTTATGAATCCGGCACATGAAATAAGTTAATCAGTTCTCTAAACGAAATTGATCATTGAATTAAGTTCGTCAATAATTTAATTTATTGATTAATATCTATAATCTTAACATGGGGAATTACATATGTGTTTAATGGGAAATTTTGAAATATAAATAGAGGAGTGCAATTATGAATTTCTAGTGGAATGAATTGTAATTTATTATGGTAAGAATAATTCAATTTAATTATTTGGAATTATTTCCATAATAGGAAGTCTCAATAATTAATTTCGTGGTCCCTACTGTGCCCATATTTAACTAGAACTCAGAATCTATTCTAAAGGGAAAAGGGAGAAGTATGTGTCTTTCTCTATTCTAAGGAAAGGGAGAAATATTTATCATTCTCTATTCTAAGGCAAGGGAGAAGTATATCACTTTTCCTATTCTAAGGAAAGGGAGAAGGACATCCCTTTTTCTTTTCTAAGGAAACATAGATGTACATGTCTTTCTATTCTAAGGAAAGACATGGTATTCTTTCTCCTTGGACTAGGAAGAAATCTCTATAAATAGGGATTCTTCTAACCCTTGAAAAAACATAAGTTTTCTATAAGATACTTTCCCACCCAAGTATTGAGAGACTTCGGAAGTAAACTTGGGATCAGTGTAGAAGACCGCAAAACTGTCGTCCAATCTGTGGACTAGCTTGTGGATTTGTTTGAAGGTTCTAGCTTCTGGATTTGATTGAAGGTATCTGCTCACACTTCAAGAGGTAATTCTGAAATTAAATTCAAAAAGTTTATATGCTCTAACATGATTGTACTTGTTCTAGCATAAACAATGTGTTGTTTATTATTCATATAAGTTGTATGATTCGGTATGCTTCCGCTGTGCATATAATTTTCCAACAGTGATAATGTATGTATAGTGGTGATTGTATTATTTAATTGATTTATCATTCCTAAGTCCATTACTCACACACAATTGATATTTATATAAAAAAATATCTGATTCAAACTTTTATAAGTCGTATCAGTCTAAGATGCTTTTTGAATATAGATTGATATAAGATAGACTAGAAGCATTACTATCCAAATACTTCCTCAGAAGATTTGTAAGAAGGAGAAATATATCATAAAATGTTTATCGGCCTAGAAAATCATTTCAGATATAAAAAAGAGGTAAATCAATTAATATTGTTTTCAAGTTGAATATGACAAAAAACTTATGACCGAGTAGTGGGGAATTTTTATAAAGGTGCTGGAAAAATGGGCTTCAATTCTATGATAATAAATAAGTTGTGGAAATTATTATTTAATAATTGGTACTATGCATTGATTAATAGTCGTGCTTAAGATTTTTTTTCACTATTCTAGAGGGGTAAAACAAGTAGATTCCTTATGTCCAACCTTATTCATTTTATCTGATGAGAAATTTTTTAACGCCGATAAATGTTTTTTTTAAAACAAACCGTTTAAGAGATCTGGGTTACCTAAATGGAGTGAGAACATTTATATGATACTATTATTTTTGCCTCTGCTGACAAAACTAATGTTCAATTGATCATGAAAATCACTGGTCATTATGAGAGACAATCTGTAGAAAAGGTAAATAAAGACAAAAGCTCCTTTTTATGTTTTTCATAAAATTGTTAGGAATATCATTCAAGAGATATATAGAAGATTATACATGTTGTAATAAAGGTATTTTCCATCTTTAATTTTTTTTGGTTTTCCCATTAGACATGCAAGGAAAAAAAAGACATTTTTCTAAACTTATACAAAAAGTGGAGAGTAAATTGCATATTTGGAAAGAGAAATTATTCTTCTTTAATGATAAATATGTGCTCATTAACAATGTTCTGTAAAGTTTACCCATTTATCTTCTTTCTTTCATCACACCTCCTAAGTGTGAAATTTATGATATGCATAGGTCATTTGCAAGGTTTTTGTGGAACTTTAAAGAAGATGAGAGGAGTAAACATTGTGTTTCATGGTCTGATTTTTTTCTTTTTGGCTAAAGATGAAGAGGGATTAGACTTGAGATCTCTCTTTGATGTTTTCAAAGTATTATTTGCTAAGCTTGAGTGAAACTTTAGAATAAAAAAAACTATTTGTTCCAATTTTATGTGGAATAAATACTGCAAGAGGCATAGACCTCAAGCAGTTGAATGGTACAGGGGGTCACAAACTTGGATGCTTGTGTTTGAGCTAGAGGGAACATCGACCAGGAAATTTGGTGGGAAATTAAGAGTGGTCATTCTAATGTCCGATTTAATAATTGGACACAATTGGGATCATTGTATTATTATCTTCCTATTTCAGATCTCTTTCAATTGAAAATAGAGGATATCTGACAACTTAGACAGATTATGCAGTGAAATAATAAACTTTTTGCTGGAAATGTTCCGATAAAAATTCTATCAACACATTCAAGAAAAAGTTAATGTTTTTGTTAATCAAAATTATTGGGAAAACCCTTGGTGGATGGATAATAGTTCAAGTAAATTCTCTGTTGTGAGATTTTATTGGATATTGAGGTATAGAGGAGGTTCAACAGTATTATAAGCATATATGGATCAAATGAGATCCTTTCAAACTTTTTTTCTTCTTCCAGAGGTTGTGTAAGAAAATAATTCCTATTAAGACTATAAGAGTAAGGAGGACGAAAAGTTGTAGTTCAAGAATATAAAAACGGTAAATTAGATATTAGGGAGTTAACTTGTCAAGGGTAATGGCTTTAGCCATTTAAGGCTTTAAGCCTTTAAGTCTTCAATGTACTAGTACCTTTGAGAATACTAAATTGATATTTATACTAAATGGAGTAAAAGAACCTTTGAGAATATTTTAAAGAAATAAATATAAAGGAGCATATAGTCAAAATAAAGGAGGTTTTTGATGAGTCCACAATTTGTACTCATTTAGGGATATTTTTTGATAGAATTAGTGTCCTCAAATGCATATTTTGTCTCAATATCTGATGAAACTCCTTAAGTTTCAGGTATTTGAATTGAGAGACAAAGCATGGACGCTATCGAACAAAAAGGAACAAAGTGGCTAAAAGAAGGAAGAAAAGACGACCTGACGATTGCCTAATCCATTAGGTGAGTCGCCGAAAGGCCTACAACCTCGCCTAATGTTCCAGTATGTTGAGCCTTAAAGAAAAAGGTCAAGTCTGTGAGGAAAGGGAGTAGTTGGCGAATCGCCAATTAGTTCTGCGAAGCATCACCATATCGCCCAATGATTCAGAACGCGAAGATATGAAGGCAAAAGCTAAAAGGCGAGGTACAAGATCAAAGGGTGGACCGCCGAGTGGATCAGCAATCCCGACTAACTTCGCCGAAGGGTCCTCTGCAGCACAAATTTTCAAACACTATAAATACTTGTTTAAATTTCCAGCTTAGAATCATCTCAGTATTATTATTCGAACTTTTTATAGTTTTTAGAGAGTTTAAGTTTTAGAGGGTTTTGGAGACTTTGTTCTAAGACCTTGAAGATTCAAAGGGTTTCAACTCCAAGAAATTGGACGTGGGTCTCAAAGATTCTTCACTCTTGACGTGTTTTAAGACTTAATCCTTCATACCCAGTTGATAGAAACTGATATTGGTATAAATTTTTATATCTTTTACTTGTCTAGCTAAAACCCCAATTCTTGGGGTGTGATTTTGTGAATATGGGTTAGATTATCTGTTGGGTCTTGCTTGTTGATGGTTTATTTTTTGTTTAGATGTGATTTCGTTTTACAGTGCCTCCTCTCCACTCAAATGGACTATTGGGGTTACCTAGTAACACTAGGGCCAACCCCAATGATGGAGAGTGAGTAAGGACTTACGTCGGGCCATGGCGTTAACTAAGGCGCTTCTTGGGAGGCAACCCAAGGCCTTAAATGCTTTATTTTTGTCTAACGAGTAATGGTGTGTTAATTGTGTAGGTTAAAGTGTGGAGAGTGTGTGGAAATTGCGTTTGGCGATCTACAAGTCCATTCAGCGAATCGTCGAACAGGTCGGCGATCCCGATGTAAACCGTCGTTTGGACCCTCACTTTGACTGAAGGTCTTGTAAAACTTTCGGCGAGAAGCCTGAGGTCGCCAAAAGCACTCAGTGACTTGCCGATCGTATTCTCGATCGCCTTTTGTCTGCACTCCTGAACCATTGTTGTACTGTAACTTTCGGCGGACAAACCCTTGCTCGTTGAAAGTAGCAGGTGAATCGCCGAAAGGTTTTTCCCATCGCCTATTTTAAACAATTTTTAAGCCAATCCTATCGGCGAGCCCGACCTATCTCGCCAAAGCGATTCGGT
Organism: Solanum tuberosum; assembly: GCF_000226075.1. Lineage (NCBI taxonomy): Eukaryota > Viridiplantae > Streptophyta > Magnoliopsida > Solanales > Solanaceae > Solanum > Solanum tuberosum. The sequence goes on along the minus strand of NW_006238938.1, from coordinate 887,207 downwards.
GATTCACCGATTTATTCAACGAGAACTTCTGCAATTGTGTTTACATGAATTTGATTTAGTCTGTCTAACTTTTCCCACTATGGTTGCAGACATGGGTAGGTCTAAAGTTGCTGGGAGAAACATGCCACGCCAAGGGAAAGCAAAGGGGATTACACTGAATGAGAATGCAGTTGCATCTAGTGACAAAGCCACAAAACTGTCCACAACTGTGAGAAAGAAAAAGGTAAAGGCAAGGCATCCGAGTTATCGAAAGCAAGCTCAGACATTGATGGTATTTATGCTACTTATCTCACCCCATCTAAGAGTGAGGGTGAACATCAAGGAAACCAAAGTGCGGATTCTAAAGAGGATGAACTGATACAATCACAAAGGGCTGAGTTACGATCTAAAATACTGAATGATCCATCTAGGGTCAAGAATTCTCAGCCTACCACTGCTACTCCTCCAGCCCCAGAACAAGCAATAGTGCGGGCACCTCCGATACAGGGTCCTCCACCCAAGTCAGTGAATAGATTAAAGACTGAGTGGTTTAGGATGATCCTTGAACAAAAATGTCTGTCTACAGATGGGGTTATTGACAGGTACCCAGAGATAATAAGGTGCCTGAAACACCACAAGTTCCAAATCTTTACCAAACCCCATGGCCCGTATATTCCAAATTGGGTATGAGAGTTCTACAGTGCATACAGTGCACTAATACCCCAGAAGAAGCAGCTAGCAGTAGCTTTCAAAGAAGTTGACTATGTGGTTGTTAGAGGTATGAAGATGAAGGGTGATAATGATGCGATCAACGCAGTCTTGGGCATGTCCACGAATATTAGAGATCACTGGCAGCATTAGATCAGAACAGAGAATCTGGATGAGATGAAAAAGTGGTTAGCCCTACTAATTTCAGATGATACTCCGAAGTGGTTGGCGGAAGGAGCTCCGATTGAAAAGAGAGAATTGAACATAGCTGTAAGATTCTGGTTAGGTTTTAGCAGTAGCACAATTATACATTCCCAGAATGAATCGATCCTTCGCCTTACCAAGGCAGCCTGCCTGGGTTGAATCATAGAGAAAACTCGGATAAACTTGGGTACGATAATTACTTCAAAGATACTCATGCGTGCAAGGTAGCGCCAGACCTCACTTCCATTCCCAGTATTGATCATGCAACTGTGCAAATGAGCTCGGGTACCTCAAGATGCTAAGAAGGATGTGGAGGTGATACCCAAATCCTCTACTGATATCCGGAGGATCGAAGCAGAGTACCTTAAGGATCAAATAAAAAAGAAAAAAAACAACCTCGGTGGATTCAGTGGACACAAAATCATCACCTACAGAGGCATCTTTGTCTACTCCGGCCTCTAGGCCTTCAAGTATATCTATTGCCACTGCTACTTATGCTGATACACCAAGTTCTTCTGTTGCTGTACTGCCTCCCAGACATACTGCTATTGCTACTGTTTCCCGGCCTCAACTGACCCAAGCGTCCCTCCTCCGGTTGGGGTAGCTTGCCCAATCTGCAAATCGTTGGGCTGCCAGTCTAGAGGCCTCTGTTCTGGGAATGATTCAGACTGCCCTCGCTGATGTTGTGAAACCACTGAGCACTGCCATTGATGGCCTATCAGCCAGGGTAACAGTGTGTGAGAGCAACCAAGGGGCCACAGAGGAGGTGACAACTTTAAAAGCTACCATTGCTGAGCTGTAAAAGGATGTGGACTACCTGATGTCCACCGATATGTCCATGGTCTTTGGAATAGTGGAGATTCTAGATGTGCCTGAGATGCCTCAGACCACCACCGAAAATGGGGATAGAACGGTGCAGACAGTAGATCCTTAGTTAGATGCAGAGACTAATGAAGAGATGCTTGATGAGACTGAGGGAGCTGCAGATGAAGACCTGACCGAGACTGAAGCAATTATTATAGATGCTGCTGTGCAGGCTTCCTTGGCAAATGCACTTGTTGCTGGATCCAGTGGAGCTGGTCCTTCTGAGTTCACTCCGGACACCGATGCCCATATAGACGAAGTGACCACTTAGACATGATCCCCTCTTTACCTCCCTCTCTGTCTTTTTTTAATTTACATTTTGGATATTTTGTTATTTGCATTTGAGGACAAATTATTTTTATTTGTGGTGGGGTGAGACCCACCTTTGTGTGCTATTCGTAAATCTTATTTTGTATATGTATTTGGGTTTTTGTGCTTAAATTGTGTTAATACTGCGTTTTTATGGATGTTTGAGCTTGTGGCTTCGTATTTTAAATAGCAAACTGATTTTGACCTTTTCGAAAATTTTTCCACCCCTTCTGTGTTGAATGTGGTTGTTCTTTCGCAAATTTGAATATCGGTTCGGATCAATACCGATGACTTCAATAGTGCTTATAATCGAACAAACATGAATGTGTGGCAACAATGAAGCCAAGTGAAGTTGCATAGACAACATGTGAACTCTTTGCATCTCGTTGTGACTAGCCAATTATTAAATCGAGTCTTTTGTGAAGATCGTTGCCTACTAGAGAAAGTGTGAAGTCTTGTTTGACTTTAATGTTGATGCCTTATGTGATAAGCTTACTGTGAACCATGCATGATAACACCTAGAATTTACCCCGTTGGTCCGGTCAACTAAGTAAGACTCTCTCTTGATATGATCCTAGGAAACTTCTAAGAGTGTGAGCCAATTTGACATATACCTCTTTTGTAGCCTACCTTGTGAGTGTGAACCTCTTTTGAACACCCCTTGAACCTTACCCTCCTTCTTGGAAGAAACTTGATAAAACAATGACCTTTCTTTACCCATCACCTATAATCATCATGAAGTTGTGGTTGATTGAATAGCCAACATAGGCCAAAAGCCTAAGTTGGAGGTGTGGTGAAATGAGAACTGCAAGTTAAGAGAAAAGGTCTCATACCTATGGTGTTGAGAAAAATGGAATCCCTCCATACAAAAAAAAAAAGAGAAGAAAAGAAAAGATAAAGTTATGGAATAAAGTTATGAAAATGCAAAAAGGAATGGGGTTCCAAACAATCCATGGAGAGTGAATAATGGGATGACTTATGAGCACTAAAGAAAATGATGAATGAAGAGGAAAAGAAGTGTCGTGAATACCACATTTCATGAGGATGAAAGTCAGTAAGCCTAAATGACCATACCTTTGCACTAAGCCCCATTATAAGCCTTAAAATGACCTTTTTGATCTTGAGTGAGCTGAAACAATTATCAATTGGAAAATACGGGCAAACCTATGGGTGAAGTCGCTCACTGTGTTCTTCTTTGTGAGTGTGAGCGTTGCATTTGATTTTGGAGCTTTAAATTGTGAACCATTGTGTGAGTATGGAATCATTCTTTGTGTGAGGGCATTTGAACACTTTGGTTGAGCTTGAACTTGCATTTTAAGAAATTATGTGAACATAAGATTCTTCGATAATGGTGAGTCACAACTTGAATCTTTGAGTGCAGAATTGATCTTTGCATGAGTAAAGTGAGTCTTGTTGTGTGCATTCATGATTGATTCGTGTAGCACTGCTTGAGACACCCTTTTTAAACAGCTGAACTCTAGTTTGCTTGAGGACAAGCAAAAGTTTAAGTTGGGGGTGTTGATGAGTCCACAATTTGGACTCATTTAGGGCCATATTTTGATAGAATTAGTGTCCTCAAATGCATATTTTGTCTCAATATCAGATGAAATTCCTTAAGTTTTAGGTATTTGAATTGAGAGACAAAGCATGGACGCTATCAAGCAAAAAGGAACAAAGTGGCTGAAAGTAGGAAGAAAAGATGGTCTGACGATCGCCTAATCCATTAGGCGAGTCGCCGATAGGCCTACAACCTCGCCTAATGTTCCAGTGTCTTGAGCCCTAAAGAAAAAGGTCAAGTCTGCAAGGAAATGGAGCAGTCGGTGAATCACCGAGAAGTTCCGCCAAGCATCACCATATCGCCCAATGATTCAGAACGCGAAGATGCTGAAGGCAAAAGCTAAAAGGCGAGGTACCAGACCAAAGGGCGGATCGCCGAGTGGATCGGCAATCCCGAGTAACTTCGCCGATGTGTCCTCTGCAACACAAATTTTCAAACACTATAAATACTTGTTTAAATTTCTAGCTGAGATTCATCTCACTATTATTATTAGAACTTTTTACAGTTTTTAGAATGTTTAAGTTTTAGAGGGTTTTGGAGACTTTGTTCTAAGACCTTGAAGATTCAAAGGATTTCAACTCCAAGAAATTGGACGTGGATCTCGAAGATTCTTCACTCTTGATGTGTTTTAAGACTCAATCCTTCATTCCCAGTTGATGGAAACTGATATTGGTATAAATTTTTATCTCTTTTACATGTCTAGCTATAACCCCAATTCTTGGGGTGTGATTTTGTAAATATGGGTTAGATTATCTCTTAGGTCTTGCTTGTTGATGGTTTATTTGTTGTTTAGATGTGATTTTGTTTAGTAGTTGTGTAGGAACTTAATGGAATTATTGTTGGTAACCGGTGGTATTGGGTCGAAATGGGTTTAGCTTGAGAGAGTGAATCCTAGTCCTTTTCCCACACATTCAGCTCAAGAGAGTGAATAGGCTAAGGCGGAGGCTGTGCTTAATGCGACAACTCGGTGTTCGATAGAAACCGAGTTGATTCAGGGTAAGTTGCTCAAGAGAGAATTTATCCCCACTATAGTCTAGCCTAGTCACAAATACTCAACAATTTACTATCAAAAACATGTATCCGATAATTTAGTCTATCTCGTATTCCTATCAGATCCCAAGAATCCCATCTCTCTATCTCATTTTCGTATATTTTTGCTATTTTTAGTTAATTAATACGAACCCCCCATTGATAATTGACGCTTGCGTCACCCCTTTAGATTTAGTATGTTTGTATTTGATAATGGTTATAGCTATGACTATTTAGAACTAAATTTTATTTTTCTATTAATTCTCAAAACCACTCCCTTGGGACTCGACCCCAACCCTTAGTTGGGTTACTTTACTATTGTACAATCGTAGACACTTGAATTGGAAGTTGTGTCTTGATTACGGAAACATCAACTTTATTTAAACAATTTCTTATATTTGAGAACATGACGTGTTCAAGCATGCTCATGTTGAATTGACTTCGTTTTTCAAGACCAATTTTACAGAGAATTTTGATGTCGTTAATGTCTCTTTATTAGAAATGGTTCAAACATTAATAAATGAGGAGCTGATTTACTTAATATTGTAACACCCCAGAATTTGTTTGAGCTAAGACTCGAACAATCCTTCATTGTGAGTAGGATTTTACCGAGAAATTTAAAATTTCTTAAGTGTTATGGTCACTAGATATAGCACCTTGAGTTCCAAAAATAATTAAAGGGAATTCATTCAATTCATTCCTACGTTCTTCTAATATTTGGGTTAACTTAACGATCATAACTCTTAGTACATGATGAGTTAGGTGTGCCCTGAGATGGCAAATTAAAGTTGTTTGAATTATCTTTCTAACGACACTGAGTTTGATAAGTTTCTATGTCGAATGAGTGAGATATGCGCTTTTGAAGTCAAGTTGTCAAGTTAAGGAAAAGTACAAATAGTAAGGGGTATTTTGGTCTTTTTCTTACCCAATTAGATTTATTACATTTTTAGTAAGGTTTTAAGGGTCTAATCTGATTAGGTTAAGTTTTATAATTCTAATATACGCCTAGGGTTTTAGTTGAGAGGTCAAGAAGAGAAAAGAAGAGAAAAGAGAAGAAAAGGGGAAATGATCAAAGCGTTCATCTAGGTTCTTGAGTTTTGTTGTAGATTTTCGCAATGGTTATGATCCCTAAGAGGTATGTAAGTTTCCATAGTGTTGTGTTCATTCACCCACATGCCAAACATGATTTTCATATTCAATTTCGTTCATAAAGATTGAAAGATTTAAGTTCTTGATAAGTGTTCTAGAAGTTTCATTCTAAATCTTGTTGTGTTGGGGTTTTGATGATTTCTTGAGATGAAAAATAGTGTTTTGAGGGTTTTATTGAGTATTTTAGAGTGTACTTACTTTGAGTAACTGAATCCAAGTGATGTGGAAGAAATCGTTCGAATCTAGGTGAACTTTGGTGAGAAAACGAGCAAAGAAAGTCGTCGAGGTTTTCTGGGTTTGGGCTTGGAGCCCTACGCCAGCCAGTGCACCCCAACAACACCTCCCTAGATAGAGGTCTGGCGCCCCGCGCTACTCAGTGTGCCAGGGTCGCCTGCCCCACCCGTTCTTCATCGTTTTGTCCGTTTGAGTTCTTTCGAAGGGTACCTTTACTCCCCTTTGATTCTAAACACTCTAAACTACTTCTAAACATCTATAAATCATTCATAACTTGAATCAAAACCTTGAATTCATAATTCAAAATTAAGGTAGAGTTAAGAGTCAAGTCTTGAGAGTTCTTTCGAACACTTTGAGAAAGTCCCTTTGAGTCTTTTGTGGAGTCTTCTACAACTTTACATAACTTGTTTCAAGACTCAAGTAAGTGAGCATGAGAGTGATGAGAATGTATTCATGAGGTTACACTATAACAACCGGGTTTCGTCGTTATAGAAAAGCCAACGGGGAAAGTTTTTGGGCCGAAAAACTTCTTCATAGTAACTCGGAATTTCCCAACCTAGTCCATATTTGGATGAAATCAGAGTCATTAATGTCTAGGGAAATATGGTAACAATTGGGCGATCTAATTATGAATTTGATCACATTAGTAGATCGATAAGTCATTAAGGAATCCGTACGACTTTAGGGAATTGAATTCGGGCGAGTTGAACTCCCAGAATTGATCTTAGCGTGAACGGGTAGTTTCTGAGTGTCGTTGGTTGAAAGTGTGTTGTGAAATGGGGTCTTGGAATTATTAAAATAGCTCACTGGTTCCGTGAAAGCCTCTGAGGGGATTTCTACTGCCAGGGCGGGGCCGCTGTAGTGGGGTGAGGACCGCTGTGGCAGGTTCGATGCGACTTAAGTCAGAAATAAACCGCAAAATATCTTTATTCTGTCTTTTTCAAATTTTAGAGTAAGGAGACGAACCCCAAATGATTCTTGACAGTTTTCCACTAGTATTAAGGCTAAAGGTAAGATTTTCACTCCCCGAATCCATTTTTTGGATTCATAGAACGTAATCTAATGGGTAATTATCGAGGGGGAAGAGTCTTGATTTGAGAATTCCGATGGGAAAAGCCCTAATTTTGATAGTGGGATCATGGGTATGATCTAGGGTTGATAAAATTGTTAGTAATTTGGGTAATTAGTGATTGTTTATTTACTTTCGTGTTATATTGAATGTTGTAGACCAAGAACAAGCATAACGAATTTGGAGAGGTAAGAATAAAGTTTCGTAGGGTTTCAAGCTTGTTTCGAGGTAGGTGATGGGTGTGATTCTATGATTGTGTGATGTACGTTTGTTCTTGCTTCATTATGATACATGTATGTATGCGAATGTTGCATTATTGATCACATTTTTGTAAATGAGATAGATGAATGATGAATGCCATGAATCATGACTTAATTGTATGATCTTGTAAATATATACTTATGATTGTGATTGTGGCTTGTTGAATGGATCGGGTGTTGCGTTCTGAAACACTAACTTGGATCGGTTGCCACGTTCTGGTATAAATATTGGATCGGGTACCACGTTACGGTATGGTAACTGTTTCGGTTTGGGTTCCATGAGAAGACCAATGAGTTGACATAAAATGTGAAATTGTACGTTGTTCTTAAATGATGATGATATTGTATATGTTCGATGTATGCATATTGTTATAATGTTGTATGACTTATATATGTTGCACTTAATGGGATAGTCACGTGACCTACCATTACACTATGGTTGTGTACTGATACTGCACTTGCTCTTTCTTTGTTGATTACAGGGCATGTTCAAGCGGCTATTGACAAACCTCTTTTAGAAGATCAGTGATTGCCGATCGAATTCAAGGGTGAGCCAGTTCTTCTAGGCTGCTATGAGTTCTCCTTTCCTCTATGTCCACATTTTCGACATAGATTTTTCTAGTTAGTTATTAGTTCATTAGCTTGGGGTTTTGACCCTTACTAGACTTATGGATCTTGTTAGATGTTTTTGTACATTGACTTTTAGGTTCTAGGCGTAATTTCCGCATTGTTTAGTTGTTAGATCTTTTTGATGTTTATGGAAACTTCAGTTTTTAGCTATTTAACTTGCTCTCGTAACTTAAATGCTTTAGTATGTGATTAGAGTTGGTTACTTAATTAGCATTAATGGTTCTCCCACCAGAGGGTTAGGGTGGTGCCAATCACGACGGTCGGGGTTGTGACAAAGTTGGTATCAGAGCCTAGGCCTATTGATCTCGATGTACCAAAACGAGTCTAGTAGAGTCTTGCGGAATGGTACAAAGACGTCTGTACTTTTCTTTGAGAGGATATAGGACTTTGGGAAATCTCTATGTTTCTCTTGTCTCCTTTCGTTCTATAACTTAATTCCAATTAGTATCTGTCGATTCGAATTGGTATCTAACCTTCTTCCCTCTTCTGTTCGCAGATAGTTAACACTAGATGCAACGACGTCAGACTTGTAGCTCCCATCAATGCTCCAGCTGAGGAATCTGTAGCGAGAGGTCGTGGTCGAGGCAAGAGTAGATGAAGATCTAGGGGTAGAGGCTGAGGAAATGTGGCGCCTACTAGGGATTGAGCATCGGTTGAAAAGACTCCCATAAATGAGGCCCCTCCTGCGCATCATGAAGTGGTAGAGGAGAATATTGAGGTTGAAAATGTTGAGGAGGTTGGACAAGAGGAAGAGGTGCAGGCTGAGACAACATGCATTCCTCCCATCGACCTAGTGTTAGCTCAGCCGATCATGTCATTCTTGAAAGGGTTGGTTGGTCCTGGAGTGCTTCTTTCTGTTCAAGCATTTGAAGCTCCCACCAGTCCTCCTATTGCTATCACTGTCCATAAGGTGGGTGGAACTAGAGGTAATAATGCTTTTTTTCGTCCTCTATTGGGTCTTTTTATGACTGCTAATGAACATGAGATGTTGACCATGTTTTTGAAGCTGAAACTGCCTATGTTCCATGGTTCTGAGAGTGAAGATGCATACGATCTCATCATAGATGGTTATGAGAGGCTTCATAAGTTGGGAATTGTCCATCAGCATGAGGTTGAGTTTGTGACTTTTCAGCTTCAAAGTAAGGCTAAGTAGTGGTGGAGAGATTATATGGAATGCAGATCTTCAGTTTTACCTCCACTTACTTAGACCCAATTTGATGCTCAGTTCTTAGAGAAATATGTGCCTAGGTCTTTAAGAGATCACAAGAAGGATGAGTACATGGCCTTGGAGCAAGGTGGTATGTCTATGGCTGCTGATGAGGCAAAGTTCCATTCCTTGTCTAGATATGTTACTCAATTGGTGACTACTGAGGAAAAGAGGATCCGCTTATTTATTAAGGGACTAAATTTTGAGTAGTAGGTATTATATTTTCATATGACCTCTGTTGGGATGAGCTTTAATGAGGTAACATACTTTGTTAAGAAAGTGGAGGGGGTGAGTCGAGACGGTCAGGCTAAGGCATTGGCTAAAAGGGCCAACAACTCGAGTAACTTTCAAGATTCTTACACCAAAGGGCAGGGAGGCTAACACTTGCAGCCAGAACAATTCAGTCCACTATGCCCGCCTCTACAGGTAATTACTCAGGAACTCCACCTAATAATTTGATTCAGGATAGCCAGGGAGCCACACCTTCAGTGGGCAGCAAGGTATCTTTTGATCATACTTGTTACAATTGTGGGGAACCTGGGCATATGAGGAGAGATTGTCCCCACCAACGTATGTTGGATTCCGTGCAGTAGCAGTCTAGAGCAGTGGTACCCATAGGAAATGGTAATAATGGTCTAGGGCATCCATAAGGTGGGCAAGGAGGTAATAAGCGGGGTCGTGGAGGTAGAGGAAATGGTAACGCAAGCAGGGGTAACATCCAACCAGGAAGGAAACTCGCTAGGCATGAGGATAGGTCTCATTATTACGCCTTTCTGGGAAAAAATGAGGTAGAGGCGTCTGACGCGGTGATCACATATACTATTCTTGTCTGTGACCAGATGGCTAATGTGTTATTTGATCTGGGTTCTACTTATTCATATGTATCCGTGCGATTTGCCGCAGCATTTGCTATGATTTGTGATATACTTGATGTTCCTATAGATGTTTATACCCAGTTGTAAAGTCTGTCATAGTCACCCATATCTATCGTGCTTGTCCTATTTTGTTTATGGTTTTCAGACTTGGATTTATTTGGTGATTTTGGATATGACTAACTTTGACATAATCTTAGACATGACTTGGTCGTCCCTTTATTATTATGATGTGCTTAATTGTAACACTAAGTCTGTGACTCTAGAAATTTTGGGAAGGGAAGAATTAGAGTGGGAAGAGGTGTACAAGCCTAAGCAAGCTAAGATCATATCCTCCATTCGGTTTAGAAAATCGGTAGGGTGGGGTTGTTTGTCTTATTTGGCTCATATTAGGGATGTTGAGGTTGAGACTCCATCTATTGAGTCTTTTCCTGTGGTGTCAGAATTTAGAGAAATGTTTCCTAATGACTTGCCTGGTATGCCTCGGGATAGAGATATAGATTTTGGCATTGATTTAGAACCTAGTACCTGCCCCATTTCTATCCCTCCATAATGCATGGCACCGGCAAAGTTAAAAGCGCTTAAGGCTCAAATCCAAGAGCTTTTTGATAAGGGATTTATTCGTCCGAGTGCTTCCTCTTGGGGTGCTTCAGGTTTGTTTGTTAAGAAAAAGAATGGTAGTATGAGATTGTGTATAGATTATCGGAAATTGAATAGGCTTACTATTCGAAACAAGTACCCTTTGCCCCGAATAGATGATCTTTTTGACCAATTGCAAGGTGCATCCATTTTATCCAAGGTACCACACCTTCAGCGGGCAGTAGACCATCTTTTGATCGTGCTTGTTACAATTGTGGGGAACCTGGGCATATGAGGAGTGATTGTCCCCACCCGGGTGTGTTGGATTCCGTGCAATAGTAGTCTAGAGCAGTGATACTCACGGGAAATAGTAATATTGGTCGAGGGAGTCCATAAGGTGGGCGAGGAGGTAATCAACGAGGCCATGGAGATAGAGGAAATGGTAATGAAGGCAGGGGTAACGTCCAACCAGGAAGGGAAGTCACTCGACATGAGGATAGGGCTCAATATTACGCCTTTCTTGGAAATAATGAGGTAGAGACGTCTGACGCTGTGATCACATATACTACTCTTGTCTGTGACCCGATGGCTAATGTGTTACTTGATCCGGGTTCTACTTATTCAAAAGTATCCGTGCGATTTACTACAACATTTTCTATGATTTGTGATATACTTGATGTCCCTATCGATGTTTATACCCAATTGTAAAGTCTGTCATAGTCACCCATATCTATCGTGCTTGTCCTATTTTGTTTATGGGTTTTCAGACTTGGGTTTATTTGGTGATATTGGATATGACTGACTTTGACATAATCTTAGGCATGACTTGGTTATCCCTTTATTATTATGTTGTGCTTAATTGTAACACTAAGTCTGTGAATCTAGAAATTTTGGGAAGGGAAGAATTAGAGTGGGAAGAGGTGTACAAGCCTATGCAAGCTAAGATCATATCCTCCATTTGGATTAGAAAATTGACAGGGCGGGGTTGTTTGGCTTATTTGGCTCATTTTAAGGATATTGAGGTTGAGACTCAAACTATTAAGTCTATTCCTGTGGTGTCGGAATTTAGAGAACTGTTTCCTAATGACTTGCCTGGTATGCCTCGGGATAGAGATATAGTTTTCTGTATTGATTTATAACATGGTACTTGCCCCATTTCTATCCCTCCATATTGTATGACTCCGGCAGAATTAAGAGCACTTAAGGCTCAAATCCAAGAGCTTCTTGATAAAAGATTTAATCGTCCTAGTGCTTCCCTTTGGGGTGCTTCAGTTTTGTTTGTTATGAATAAGAATGGCAGTATGAGAATGTGTATATATTACCGGCAATTGAATAGGTTCAGTATTCGAAACAAGTACCCTTTACCCCGAGTAGATGATCTTTTTGACCAATTGCAAGGTGTATCCATTTTCTCCAAGGTACCACACCTTCAGCGGGCAGCAGACCATCTTTTGATCTTACTTGTTACAATTGTGCTGAACCTGGGCATATGAGGAGAGATTGTCGCCACCCACGTCTGTTTGATTCCGCGCAGCAGCAGTCTAGAGCAGTGGTACCCACGGGAAATGGTAATAATGGTTGAGGGTGTCCATAAGGTGGGCGAGGAGGTAATCAGCGAGGCCGTGGAGGTAAAGGAAATGGTAATGCAGGCAGGGGTAACATCCAACTAGGAAGGGAACTCGCTCGACATGAGGATAGGGCTCAATGTTACGCCTTTCTGGGAAAGAATGAGCTAGAGGCGTCTGACGCGGTGATCACATATACTATTCTTGTCTGTGACTAGGTGGCTAATGTGTTATTTAATCCGGGTTCTACTTATTCATATGTATCCGTGCAATTTGCCGCAACATTTGCTATGATTTGTGATATACTTGATGTCCCTATCGATGTTTATACCTAGTTGGAAAGTCTGTTATAGTCACCCATGTCTATCGTGCTTGTCCTATTTTGTTTATGGGTTTTCAAACTTGGGTTTATTTGGTGATATTGGATATGACTGACTTTGACATAATCTTAGGCATGACTTTGTTGTCCCTTTATTATGTTGTGGTTAATTGTAACACTAAGTCTGTGACTAGAAATTTGGGAAGGGAAGAATTAGAGTGGGAAGAGGTGTACAAGCCTAAGCAAGCTAAGATCATATCCTCCATTCGGGTTAGAAAATTGATAGGGCGGGGTTGTATGGCTTATTTGGCTCATATTAGGGATATTGAGGTTGAGACTCCATCTATTGAGTCTATTCCTGTGGTGTCAGAATTTAGAGAAGTGTTTCCTAATGACTTGCCTAGTATGCCTCGGGATAGAGATATAGATTTCTGCATTGATTTAGAACATGGTACTTGCCCTATTTCTGTCCCTCCATATTGCATGACTCTGGCAGAGTTAAGAGCGCTTAAGGCTCAAATCCAAGAGCTTCTTGATAAGGGATTTAATCGTCCTAGTGCTTCTCTTTGGGGTGCTTTAGTTTTGTTTGTTAAGAAAAAGAATGGCAGTATGAGAATGTGTATAGATTACCGGCAATTGAATAGGGTCAGTATTCGAAACAAGTACCCTTTACCCCGAGTAGATGATGTTTTTGACCAATTGCAAGGTGCATCCATTTTCTCCAAGATTGATCTAAGGTTTAGCTACCATCACTTGAAAATTAGGCTTGAGGATGTGCCATAGACGGCATTTAGAACCCGCTATGGGCACTACGAGTTTCTAGTTATGTCATTTGGTTTGACTAATGAGCCTGCAGCTTCTGAGTTTAATGAATGGGGTGTTCAAGCCATTTCTTGATTAATTCGTCATCGTCTTTATTGATGATATTTTGGTCTATTTGAAAAGTGTGGAAGAGCATGCCGACCATCTTCGTATTGTGCTGGGCATTCTTGGGAAACAAAGGTTGTATGCTAAATTTTCTAAGTGTGAATGTTGGTTAACTTCGATTGCATTTTTTGGGCTTGTAGTTTCAAAAGAAAGGGTAATGGTAGATCCCCAAAAGATTGAGGCGGTTAAGAATTGGGTTCGGGCTACCTCAGTGACGGAAGTTAGGAGTTTTGTGGGGCTCGCTAGCTACTATCGTCAATTTGTGAAGAACTTTGCTTCTATTGCCACACACTTGATAAGTTTGACCAAAAAAGAGATACTATTTGAATGGACTGAAAAATGTGAGGATATCTTTCAAAAGCTCAAGACTCTCTTGAAACCGCACCTATCTTAGCATTACTGGTGGAAGATAAAGATTTTATTGTTTATTATGATGTTTCACATTCTGGTTTGGGTGTTGTGTTGATGCAGGATAAGAATGTTATAGCTTATGCCTCTCGTCAATTAAAGGTGCATGAGAGGAATTATCCAACGCATAATTTGGAGTTAGCAGCGGTAGTGTTTGCTCTTAAGATCTGGCAGCATTACCTCTATGGTGTTAAGTGTGAGGTGTTTGCTGATCATCGTAGCTTGCAACATGTGTTCACTCAAAAGGATTTGAATCTGAGACAACAAATGTGGATGGAGTTACTCAAGGATTATGATGTCACCATTCAATACCATCCGGGTAAGGCTAATGTAGTGGCATACACTTTGAGTCGAAAGGCGGTAAGTATGTGTAGTTTAGCTTTTTTGAGTGTAACTAGAAGACCTTTGGCTAAGGAAATTCAGACCTTGGAGTCTAAATTCATGCAATTGGGCATCTCAGAAAGAGGTGGGGTGTTAACTAGCATTGAAGTAAGGGCCACATTTATGGAAGAGATCAAGGCCAAGCAATTTGAGGATGAAAATTTGAATGAACTTAAGAAAAAGACTGGGATTGGTAAGGCACAAGAGACCATTCTTAATGCGGAAGGTGTGGTTAGCTTTAAGGGGAGGATTTGTGTTCCTCGAGTTGATGATTTGATTCAAAAGTTGTTGATAGAGTCCCGTGGTTCACGATATTCTATTCATCCGGGTGTGATCAAGATGTACCGAGATTTGAAGCAAAGTTATTGGTGGCCGGGCATGAAGAAGGATATAGCGGAGTTTGTGGCTAAGTGTCAAAATTGTCAACAAGTGAAGTATGAACATCGAAGGCCTGCAGTGTTTCTTCAAAGAATGCCAATTCCGGAATGGAAGTGGGAAAATATAGTCATGGATATTGTGGTTGATCATCCCAAGACTTTGGGGAAATTTGATTCTATTTGGGTAGTGGTTGATAGATTGACTAATCAGCCCACTTTATTCTGGTAAGGATAGATTAACAATTGGCTAAGGTGTATGTGAAGGAGATAGTGAGATTGCATGGGGTGCCCCTTTCTATCATCTCAGATTGTGGTACGCATTTTACTTCCATGTTTTGGAGGAAATTACATGATGAATTGGGCACACAATTAACTTTTAGTACCGCTTTTCATCCACAGACGGATGGGCAGTCGGAGAGGACTATTCAAGTGTTAGAAAACATGTTGAGTGCATGTGTGATTGATTTTGGAGGACATTAGGATAAGTTCTTACCGTTGTGTGAATTCTCTTATAATAATAATTATCACTCCATCATTGATATGGCATCGTTTGAGGCATTATATGGGAGGGGATGTAGATCACCCATAGTATGGTTCAAGGCTGAAGATGTGAAACCATTGGGGTTGATTTAGTGAAGGATGCTCAAGATAAAGTGAGGAGTATTCAAGCTAAGCTCTTAGCAGCCCAGAGTAGACAAAAGAAGTATGCATATCATAAGGTAAGAGACATGACATTTCAAATCGATGAGAACGTTCTTCTTAAGGTATCACCCATGAAAGGGATGATGAGATTTGGCAAGAAAGGTAAGCAAAGTCAGCGATACATTGGTCCCTTTGAGGTTCTTGAATGTGTAGGGCCGATAGCGTATAGATTGGCTTTACCTCCTAATCTATCGGGAGTTCATCCGGTATTTCATGTGTCCATGCTGAAGAGATATCATGGTGACGGGGATTATATCATTAAGTGGGACTCAATTGTGTTAGACAAAGACCTCCAATATGAGGAGGAACCGATAGCAATTCTTGATCGTGATGACCGGAAGCTGAGAACCAAGGATATTAAGTCCGTAAAAGTTCATTGGAAGCATCGTCCAGTTGAGGAAGCTACTTGGGAAACCGAGAGGGACATGCGAGACAAGTATCCCCAATTGTTTGTCAATTCAGGTACTACTCCATTCCTTCCTTAGCCTATTTTTTTCCCTAGGTTTTCACTCGGGGACGAGTGATGGGTAAATTGGTATCTATTGTAATGAACGGGTTCCGTCGTTATAGAAAAGCCAACGGGGAAAGTTTTTGGGCCGAAAAACTTTTTCATAGTAACTCGGAATTTCCCAACCTAGTCCAGATTTGGATGAAATCGGAGTCATTAATGTCTAGGGAAATCAGGTAACAATTGGGTGATCTAATTAAGAATTTGATCACATGAGTAGATAGATAAGTCGTTAAGGAACCCGTACGACTTTACGGAATTGAATTCGGGCGAGTAGAATTCCCGAAATTGATCTAAGCGTGAACAAGTAGTTTCTATGTGTCGTTGCTTGAAGGTGTGTTGTGAAATGGTGATAAAGATCAAACAAGGAAAAGAACAAAGAAATAAAGGATATGTGGATTAATACTCAAGCTATTGAAATTATAGGCAACAAGGGACTAAAACCCTCACCTTCCGATTGTCTTCAACAACCTAAATTCAACCCAAGGAAGAATAATCAAATGAAACCAAGAATCACAAAGGGGTAACACTTTGATTAATCAAACCCAATAAGTTAACTAGAAATCCCAAGAGTTCACCCTAATTACTCACTAATTACTCACTAAGAAGATACTACAATTTGAGAGTCAATATTTAATATAGTCTAAGTCTTGCAAAATGATAAAAGACTAATGTTTATACTAAGGAAATAAAGAAAACACTTCTTTGACAATTTTACCCTTAATGAGATAAGGGCCTTGTTTGGTTGCCTTCTTTTGTGAATTCTTGAATTCATGAAATGGCCATTTGCACACATGGCCTCTTTCCTTCATCCTTCTAATTTTGATGTACCTTACACACATTGCATGTCCTTCTTTGGTGACCTTCAAGTTCCTCTAATGCTTCCCTTTTCATGAACATTGCTTGTAGGACTTGGAGATCCTTTGCTTGGCTCCGTGTGAATGGTCTTGAGGGGTACATGCAACTCATGTTAGTGTCATCCCTGCTGCACATGTTATCATCTTCCCCTTCTTGAAAATGATTCATCCTCGAATCCAAAGGATCACCTACAACACAAGGAGATAAATCACTAACATTGAAAATATTATGAACATTATACTCACTTGGTAGGTCAATCATGTAAGCATTGTCATTGATTCTCTTGAGTACTTTGAAGGGTCCATCCCTTCTTGGGCTTAGATTCCCTTTTCGTACTTGTGGAAACCTCTCCTTTCGGAAATGCACCCACACCCAATCATCTGGATTAAAGATCACTTCCTTTCTCCCTCGATTCTTTCGAATGGCCACCTTTGAATTATTCTATTCAATGGACTCTTTGACCTTGGCATGAATGTTCATCATCTCCTTTACCCTTTTCTTGGCATGTAGGGTCACAACAACATCGCTAGAAAAAGGAATCATGGTTAATGGAAACAAAGGTTTAAAATCATAGCATGCCTCAAATGGAGACATTACAATAGAGGAGTGGAAAGACCGATTATATGCAAATTCAATCATGGGTAAATGATCTTCCCAAGTTGGGGTTCCTCTAATCATGCATCAAAGCATGCTTCCAAGAGTCCCTTTGACTACTTCGGTTTGTCCATCCATTTGTGGATGGCAAGAAGTAGAGAACATAAGTTTGGTACCAAGTGTAACCCCATAGACTCTTCCAAAAATGACTAAGAAACTTGGAATCCCTATCACTAATAATGGTTTGAGGGACTCCATGCAATTTAAGCACATTGATAACAAACAAAGATGCTACATGGGATGCATCATCACATTTATGGCATGGAATAAAATGAGACATTTTAGAAAATCTATCCACTACCAAAAATATACTATCATGTCCTCTTTTAGTCCTAGGAAGTCCTAACACAAAGTCCATAGAAATATCCATCCACAGACCATTAGGAGTAGGAAGAGAAGTATACTTACCTTAGGGTCACTCATGGATTTGGCTTGCTTGCATTCTAGACATTGTCCACAAATCCTCTCCACATCATGCTTCATCTTGGGCCAAAAAAACTGCTCCTAAGAATATCAAGTGTTTTTGGTACCCCAAAGTGTCCCATCAAACCACCACTATGAGCCTCCTTGACAAATAACTCTCTCCATGAGCTCATGGGCACACATGCTCGGCCATCTTTGAACAAAAAACCATCAACCAATTGGTACCTATCAACTCGCTTCCCTTGACTAAGATTATCAAAGGTATCTTTGAAGTCGGAATCCATATAATAGAATCCCTTTAAGCTTTCAAACCTCATCATTCTAGAAACCAAGGTATTGACCAATACAAACCTTCTTGATAGAGCATCCACTACCACATTCTCCTTGTCTTGCTTGTAGTTGATCACATATGGAAAGGTTTCAATGAATTCAACCCACTTAGTATGTCTCTAGTTAAACTTGGATTGCCCCTTAAGATACTTCAAGGACTCATGATCGGTCCTTATCACGAACTCTTTGTGCCACAAGTAGTGTTGCCAATGAGCCAACACTTGCACTAGTGCATACAATTCCTTGTCATAAGTTGAGTACTTGAGCGTAGCTCCCTTTAACTTCTCACTAAAGAAAGCTAATGACTTTCCTTCTTGCATCAACACACTACTTATACCAACACTTGAAGCATCACATTCAATTTCGAAGGCCTTATCAAAGTTAGAGCAATGGTGCAAAACTCAACATCAATTTCAAGGCTTGAAAAGACTTCTCTTGCTCCTCACCCCATACAAAAGGAACATATTTCTTGATCAGTTCGGTCAAAGGAGCAACAATTGAACTAAATCCCTTCACAAATCGCCAATAAAAACTTGCTAACCCATGAAAACTTCTTACCTTGGTTGCACTGGTTGGGGTCAGCCAAGTCTTGATGGACTCCACCTGCTCTTTATCAACCTCAATCCCATTTGCACTAACCACAAATCCCAAAAACACAACTTTATCAACACAAAATGAACATTTCTTGAAATTAGTAAAGAGACGGTCTCGTAGTAGGACATCAAACACTTGCTTCAAATGGGATACATGTTCCTCCATTGTCTTACTTTACACAAGTATGTCATCAAAATACACCACAACAAACTTGTTGATGAAAGGTTTGAGAACATGGTTCACCAATCTCATGAAAGTGCTTGGGGTATTTGTCAATCCAAATGGCATCACAAGCCATTCATACAGCCCAAACTTTGTCTTGAAGGTCGTCTTCCACTCATCACCTGGTTTCATACGAATTTGATGATACCCACTTTGAAGGTCAATCTTGGAGAAAAAAATAGAACCACATAGCTCATCAAGCATATCATCAAGTCGAGGAATGGGATATCGATACTTCACTGTGATCTTATTTACTGCTCTACAATCAATACACATTCTCCAAGTGCCATCCTTTTTGGGAACAAGAATTACCGGTATGGCACAAGGACTTAGGCTTTCTTTGATCAACCCTTTCTCAAGAAGCTCTTCCACTTGCCTTGATAGCTATTTGGTTTCTGTGAGGTTACTCCTATAAGCTGGACGATTGGGGATTTGTGAACCCGGTATAAAATCTATTTGGTGTTCAATTCCCCTCAAGGGTGGTAATCCAGCGGGCATCTCATCTGGAAATAACTCATCATAGCCCTACAAAACAGAAGAAATAATATTAGGCAAAGTGCTAGTTTCTTGGTTAGCATGTAACAAAAGGTTGGTGTTGACAAGGCACACTAGAAAGCATTCCTCATCCACACCCTTTAAGCACTTGATTGGCTTTGCTATCATGCACATGTTCTTCTTAGTTTTCGCGAAGGCACTCCCTCCTTTGGAACGACGATGGAACTTTCGCCTTCACCTTTTGCCTCCTCGGCTTTTATTCTCTCATGAAGCTCCTTCAGAGCCCGATAGTCCTCACTCACTTGATATGAAGTGAGAGGTGAAAGCACATACTTTTTACCTTCAATCATGAAAATGTATTTGTAAGATCTCCCTTGGTGCACAACATCTCTATCAAATTGCCAAGGTCTCCACAACAGTAGGTGACATGCCAACATGGGAACCATATCACAAACCAATTCCTCGTTGTACTTTTCCATACTAAACCGAATACTTGCTTGTTTGAGGACCATCATCTCTCCACTCTCATTGAGCCATTGTAGCTTATAAGGATTAGGATGTTTGATGGTTTGTATTTTCATACGCTCCACCAAGGAACTACTCACCACATTGGTGCAACTTCCGCTATCAATGATTAAAGAACACACTTTATCTTGGATTTTGCACCTAGCATGAAATAGATTCTCCATTTGGTCAAGTTCTTCTTTTGCAAGGGCTCCCATAATTGTTCCCACAACACATGAAAGATTGGCATTCATGTTCAAGTTTTCATCATCATCAAGCAAAGACTTTCCCTTATCCATGAATCAAGAAAAATTTTCCTTCTCATCCAACCTTTCTTCTTCATCCCCCGAAGAACCTTCCTCTCCTTCACCCCTATATCCCTCTCCCTCATTTTTTTCTTCACCCTCATCTTCATCTTCAGTCTTATATCTATCATGAAGAGAAATACTTGTTCTCTTATTTGGACACTCACTAGCAACATGCCCCCTCCCTTGACATCTAAAGCACTGAATTGTAGAGGGTCGAGGAAAGTTAGGTTTAACATAGTTACCTCCTTGTGGTTGCTCACTTGCCTTGGATTTGTAATCAAGCTTGACCTCTACCTTTAGGATGCTCCCTAGAGAATGTAGTCTTCCAATTATCTCTACCTTCGCTCCATGTTGAAGTTAAAGAACTTTTGGCCTTGCATGACTTTTCTTCTTTCAAATCTGCTTCTACGTTTGAGGCATCATGGAAAGCCGCTTCAAGAGTCTCATAGTGCTTAAGCTTCAAGGGCTTCAAGATATCATACCTCAAGTTTGCCACAAATAATATTACCGTACATTCCATATTCTCTTCAATTTTAGACTTCATCTGCAAGTTCTCAAACTCATCATAATATTTTTCCACACTTTTAGTACCTTGCCTCAACATGTACACCTTCTTGAACACCTCTTGGTAGTAGTTTGGAGTCAAGGATCTCAACTCCATAAGTGCAATCAACTCTTCCCAAGTAGGTAACTCGTAGTTATGATGGCTCTCCCTTTCCCTCCTCTAGGACTCCCACCAAGTTGATGCGTACCCCTCAAATTGCGTAAGAGCATACTTCGACCTTCAAAGTTTCTGAGATATTATTTGTGAAGAAAGATCCGCTCACTTTGAATTTTCCATTCCAAGAACTCATCAGGGTCACTACTTCCTTTGAACCTTGGAAATGTGACCTTGATAATATTCAATCCCCTATCTTGAACATTCCTCTCCTTAAACCAATTTCCTCTATTTCCTCTATTTTCTATCCTATCGCCTCTATATCCCATCCTATCTCCTCTATATCCTATCCTATCTCTTTTATTTCCATATTCTTGATCTCCCATGCCTTGGTCCCACCCCAAGTCCCGAGGTCGTACTCCTTCCCTTTGCACTCCATTTCCATCCCTACCCCCATGCTCCCAAAGTTCATCATTATTGAACTCCTCATGAATTTCATCATAGAGAGGATTTTGGTATTGGTAGTCTTGGTAGGGCTTTTATGGTGCATTTTATGGATGTGATGTGTAGGGTTCATGAAAAGATGTATTGAATCATTTCGAAATGGTGTTTGGTATTGGATTTGGTTGGCCACAAAAAGAAGATTCTCTTGTGGCGGGTGATAGGGTTGTGGAATTGGATGTGGCGTAGGTTGTCTTAGGTGGTTTGGAGGGTTGGGATTTTGGAAAATGGGGCGTTGGTAGTTTTGGGTTCGGCTTTGTGGAGGAGAACATTGATTATGAGCTTGTCCCGGAGCAAGGGTGGTGGAATGCACTGATGCCCTCCTTATCTCCTCATATTCGGGTTGAATTTCTTTCCTTCTATTCTCATTTTCTACCTGTACCAACCTTTCCTCCATACCTCCCATCCTTCTATTCATTTCCGCTACTTGCTTAGAGATGATGGCGAGAACCTCCATGTTATTCTCTGAACCCTCCCCAATTGGACTTGTATTAGACTTGATACTTACAAAACTTAACAAATGAGGTTAGTGGCAAAACCCTCACGTCACTTGTATGTAGCTCTCAACTCACCTTCTATGGCGTCGTCTCAAAATTGATAGTGAACTAGCTCCGTTCAATCGACTCAAGATCACCTATCCTTTGTGATGGAGTGGATTCTTGTGACTCTTGAAAGAAGAACGACCCAAAAAAACTAACGGACTTGAATCAAGAAGGTTATCAACGAATTAAGATGAGAAAAGTAGAATAAAGAAGCACCAAAAGATTCGGTCTCAAAATAAACCAAGTAACAAAAGTAGAAGAATTACTTGTTGTTACTTAATTTGAAGGATCAAAGAAATGATTTGATGATTAAAAACTAGTTAACAAATAATCAAAGATGTTAATTAATTGTTAATTAGTTGAAAAATAGAAGAAAAATTAGTTTAGAAGAACAAAAAGAAGTGAATTTGGACACTTAGAAAAATTTTATGCCTCAAAGAAGTTCATCACTTCTAAGACTTTGATTGGATGATTTGATGATTAAAACTAGTTAACAAGTAATTAAATATGTTAATTAATTTTTAAATAGTTGAGGAATTGAAGGGAAAAATGGTAGAAAAAGAATCACGAAGTTTGGACACTTAGAAAAATTTCTAGGTCCAAAAAAAACTTCCATACTTAGAATATTTTTGGGGTCTTAAGGAAAACCTGCAGGTTTTGGTCTCTGAAACTGATGCACACGCGCGTCAGTGCGACTGGGCATCGTTGGCAGGTTGTCTGCTGCGCTAGCTGTTGATGTAATGCCGTGTGGCACTGGCGTGGCTGATTGCATCTGACGTGGCTGCTGATGTGTCAGTCCACGTGGATTATTATTTTTATTTTACAGATTTTGAATTTTTTTTTTTTCAAAAATCCACTAATGGACCCCAAAAAAACACCTTTGACCAACTTTGAGTTGAAAAGTTGGATCGAATATAGTTTCTTCTTCAAGAAAAATTTGAAGACACCAAGAACAGACACTAAACCCCAATACACTCAAATCAACTCGGAATTGACTCAAAATTTAGGATTTTCTTCCCTTCAACTAAGAGAACAAATCCCGCTAATTATTATTCTCCAATTTCTCCTCAATAAAAAATTCCACTTTCAAAATTTGAAAAGCTTGAAACTCTTCAATGGTAACTTCACTTCTACAACTCTAAATTGAACAAAATTTGAAACCTAAACTCAAAAAATCACTAGGGAACAAGGATATAGTGTCAAAATCAACAAATCAAAACAAAAAAAAATTCAGATTTTTTTTTTGGACAGTTTTTTTGGACTTTTTTTTTTCAAACCAAGACTAGATTCGTAAGAACAAATCTAAACCTAGGCTCTTGATACAATATGATAAAGATCAAACAAAGAAAGGAACAAAGAAATAAAGGATATGTAGATTAATACTCAAGCTATTGAAATTATGGGCAACAAAGGACTAAAACCCTCACCTCCCAATTGACTTCAACAACCTAAATTCAACCTAATGAAGAATAATCAAATGAAACCAAGAATCACAAAGGGGTAACACTTTGATTAATCAAACCCAAGAAGTTAACTAGCAATCCCAAGAGGTCACGCTAATTACTCACTAATTAGTCACTAAGAAGATACTACAATTTGATAGTCAATATTCAATATAGTTTAAGTCTTGCAAAATGATAAAAGACTAATATTTATACTAAGGAAATAAAGAAAACACTTCTTTGACAATTTTGCCCTTAATGAGATAAGGGCCTTGTTTGGTTGCCTTCTTTTGTGAATTCTTGAATTCATGAAATGGCCATTTGCACAGATGGCCTCTTTCCTTCTTCCTTCTCATTTTGATGTACCTTACACACATTGTATGTGCTTCTTTGGTGACCTTCAAGCTCCTCTAATGCTTCCCTTTTCATGAACATTGCTTGTTGGCCTTGGAGATCCTTTTCTTAACTTCGTGTGAATGGTACCAGTCTTAAGGCTAAAGGTAAGATTTTCATTCCCCAAATTCTTTTTTTCGATCCGTAGAACGTAATCTAATCGGTAATTATCGAGGGGGAAGAGTCTTGATTTGAGAATTATGGTGGGAAAAGCCTTAATTTGGATAGTGGGATCATGGGTATGATCTAGGGTTGATAGAATTGTTAGTAATTCAGGTAATTAGTGATTTTTTTATTGATTTTCGAGTTATATTGAATGTGTAGACCAAGAATAAGCTAAACGAATCTGAAAAGGGAAGAATCAAGTTTCTTACGCTTTCAAGCTTGTTTCGAGGTAGGTGATGGTTGTGAATATATGATTGTGTGATGTATGTTTGTTCTTGCTTCATTATGATACATGTATGTATGCGAATATTACATTATTGATCACATATGTTGTAAATGAGATAGATGAATGATGAATGCCATGAATCATGACTTAATTGTATGATCTTGAGAATACACTTGTGATTGTGATTGTGGCTTGTTGAATGGATCGGGTGTTGCGTTCCGACACAATAACTTGGATCGGTTGCCACGTTCCGGCATAATTATGGGATTGGTTTCCACGTTCCAGCATAAACATTGGATCGGGTATCACGTTCCGGTATGGTAAGTCTTTGAGTTTGGGTTCCATGAGAGGACTATTGAGTTGACATAATTGCGTATCTTGAGAAATGTTAAATTGTACGTTGTTCTTGAATGATGATGATATTGTATATGTTCGATGTATGCATGTTGTTATATGGTTGTATGACTTATATATGTTGTACTTAGTGGGGTAGCCGCGTGATCCTACCAGTACACTGTGGTTGGGTACTGATACTACACTTGCTCTTTCTTTGTTGAGTACAGGGCATCATCAGACGGCTATTGACAGACCTCGTTTAGAAGATCAGTGATCACCGATCGAATTCAAGGGTGAGTGAGTTCTTCCAGGGTGCCATGAGTTTTCCTTTCGTCTATGTCCACATTTCGGACTTAAACTTTTCTTGTTAGTTATTAGTTCATTAGCTTGGGGTTGTGGCCCTTCTTGTTAGACTTATGGATCTTGTTAGATGTTTTGGTACATTGACTTTTAGGTTCTAAGCGTAATGTCCGCATTGTTTAGTTGTTAGATCTTTATAAGTTTCTGCAAACTTCAGTTTTTAGCTATTTAGCTTGCTTCCGTAACTTAAATGCTTTAATATCTGATTAAAGCTGGTTAATTAATTAGCATTAATGGCTGTCCCACTGGAGGGTTAGTGTGGGTGCCAATCACGATGGTCGGGGTCGTGACATACCTTATCACCAAGATCCTTCATATCATAAATCTTAAATCTTGAATTCATAATTCAAATTCAAGAGAGGGTTAAGAGTAGAGTTCAATAAAGTCTTTGAGTTATATTGTGAATCCTTCGAGATCAACTATTGATTTGAACTAAGTTTTGAGGAAGTAAGTAAGATAATGATAAGAGTCGTATACATGAGGTCCATGTTGTTATGTAGACCTTCGAGTCGAGTCGTTGATGCCCATAAATTTTGCTTGGACTCCATAAATTGAGTATCATTGAGAGGAGTAGTATCTTCAAGTTCTAAATCTTTAGTATCGAGTTCCTAACCCTTTCGTGATTATATTCCTAATCATGGGACTATTACATGTTACCCATGAAGTCCTTGAGTTGAGTAGTTCATGCCCATAATTCCGCATGAACCCTATAAGTCGAGTAGTCTTGAGATGAGAAGTATCTTTGAGTCCTTGAGTAGAGTAGTTCATGCCCATAATTCGGCATGAACCCTTTGAGTCGAGCACTCTTGAAAGGAGTATTATTATTATTCAAGTTCTTGATTTTTGAGTTGTTGAGTCTCGAGTATTGAGTTCTAGTTACGGTTATTGAAAACCTTGAATTGAGTCGTTCACGTCCATAATTCGGCATGAACTTTATTCTGAGAAGTCTTTTACAGTTTTTTAAAAAACTTGTTTTAAGCCTTGAGCATTGAGTTGAGTAAGAATAAGAGTAGAACTGAGTTCATTTCCTTAAAATGATTATATGGGAACTAAGTATTCCAAAGAGTAAAATGTCTTCACATTTAAACAAGAGAGGAAACATTGATGCCCAAGAGAACTTTTAAGCTAATTTTTGAGTAATAATCTCAAACCACCGAAAGAGTTATGTTTTTAGACATATGAGCTGAATATATTTTTGGGAGTAGTATTGAGCACCGATATGGGGACGAGTTTAGATAAATTAAGTTCCATAAACCATGTAGCGCGTGGGTAGAAAGGGTCATACTTTCTAGATGATTCCTTAATGCTTTTTAGCATAGACTAGTGAATCCACTTAGTTGTGGTGTTCTGTATCCCCGGAAGTTATAGGATAGTTCTGGCAGTGTGGGCGAGACACTGTATCATAACATAGCTAACAGTGATGGTTGTCGGTTAGAGAAACTCCCACAGAGATATTTTGAATTCTTATATACACATAATTTACTTTGTATTTTCATATACAAGCAAATTTTATCTGGTTTCCTTGCATACAAACTGAGTTGCTTTCTACTGTTTTAAAAGTTTTCCATATATTCCATATGTATTGTTGCTTTATATTGAGTTCAATATCCAGAGTTTAGTATCCAGAGTTGAGTACCCAGAGTTGAATATCTTATCATTGAGTTGAGCCTTGTTTCACTGAGTTGAATATCTTATCATTGAGCTGAACTATGTTTCTTTGAGTTGAGTGAGTTGAGAATAGGTAAGTATGCTTCTTTCCTACCAGTTTAAGCTTATGTTTATGCTCTAGAATTTCCCTTACATGCTCGTACATTCCATGTACCAAGCCAGTTGTCCTGCATCATTTCATGATGCACATACATGTATTCAGGGTCATCAATAGGAGCTTCGTGGATACCACATGGAGTTCGAGTTAGCTATGGTGAGCCTCCTTGCTTCCGGTGGATTTTATTTACTTTTCAGTTTCGGTAGGATGATGTGGGTCTTGTCCCGACTTCCATCGTCGTCATTTAGAGGCTTCATAGATAGACAATAGAGTTTGAGAAGTCTTTTTCATTTATCTTTCTAAATGTTTTAAAGACTTGAGTTGCCAAGTTTTGGCTAGTTGAATATACGATTATACTCTGAGTTAATTATTTGAGTTTTGTAACACCCCGGAAATTAGTATGCTAAACTAGAGCCAAAACTTGAGGGTTAATGTCAAAGGAGAAGGGAAAGACCAAAGGCAAAGGGGAAAGGCCCAAGCCAATGGCCAAGGCTGCCCCAAATTTGCCAAGGCAGTGCCATCACTTCACGACCACTACCACAGCTCGTGTTGACCACCACGGCTTGTGGTGTGGTCCGTGGTGGGATAGGAAGTGTGGCTACTATGCTGCCATAAGTGAGACCCTCCCCCACGAGCCACTTGATGGCTTGTAAAGACCCCCAAGGGCCGTGGGAGGGTTCATGGTCTTCACTTAGCCTCAAGGGAGCCAATTTATGAAGACCTAGCCTCTACCTAAAGAACCATGGAGGGGACCACGGCTTGCGGGGCCTGTCGTGGTCCCTGGGTAGGTCATTTAATCGAAAAGCTATTTTAGGTAATTCATATTTAAGTGGTTATTAAGTGAGATCGTTGTACCTTAGTTTTAAACACTTATATAAGTCATTTTAATCTAAAATACTTCCATTCCCCCCATTATTTCCGAAAACCCAAATCAAATCCCAAAATTTAGGGTTTTACTCCAAGTCATGGATTCCTTTCAAAATTGATTCTAATGATTTAATTATCTTATATTATGATTGAATTTGTGTTTTCTTATAGTTTTATGATGAAATATCTCAAGAATCCATGCAATCCCCTAAATTATCAATTATGATCTTGTGAATATGGGTTTGTTGATAGAAGAAGTATATTATGAGATAATGCTTGTAGTAATTGAATCATGTTATCATCCATGTCTAATGTAGTAATTCTATATTTTTTGATTGAATATGATCTTTGATTCTTGAAGGATAAAAGTATGAGAATTATGCATGATTATGAGATTTATGTATATGTTTTAAGAACACTTTGAGAGTAAAGTGATTATGATCTTGTTGTATGATGTTGTAATGATTGAAAGGCTATTCTCATAAACACATAGTGAACATGATGTTAAAGGTTTTCTCCCTTAATGAAGATTCTAGGTTGAAAGGCTTTCTCACCTAATTAAATCCAATGTTAAATGAAGACATGGACGGTGAAAGGTTATTCTCATGCATGATCTAAGAGCTATCCTAATGAACTCTTTTGGATTGATTGTCGACTACATCCTTCAATAATACATGAGAAAAGTTATGATTTAATAAAGTATTATGTGGGAATTATGCTTAGCGCCGACTGGATATTGATATGAGATGGAAGCCCTCACGTGAGATGAGCTTGTGTTTCTAGGAGCAATATCTTGAGATGGATGTCCTCACGAGATTTGAGCCCGGGTATCTATTAACAATCTCCTCGTCCCATAACTACGTTCCCCATAGGTTATTTAGCTATTGGTTCAAACTAAAGCTAAGTTAATGGTTCTAGCTTAGGCAAGTAGAGCAACCATTTTCGGTGTGGGTGACACCGTATTCGATGGTAAGCTCACATGGTCAATGTCGGTTAAGGCTAATGCTCACAAGCTCAAGTCTAGTATGAACTATGGCTACTTAAGAAGCTTTACTTAGTGTGGGGGAGAATATGAGATCTTATTCATGCACTGCACAAGTAGGCTTTGAGGGTAGTTATGGTGTGTTCCTCTTATGCCATGCTGATTTATGTAATGAATGTGCTTATGACAATGTGTTAAGAATGTTTGAGGTGAATATTACTTGTAATGATGTATCTTAACTTGGATTGTTGCTATAAGTTGCTTTCCTGGATATGATTGACTAAAGGTGAATGTTTCCATATCTATGAGAAATAAGCTAAGAATGAGATCAAAAGATGGTAAACATGAATGATGACCTAAAGTGACTTTCTTAGCATGGGTGGGATTATGGGGTATTATCTATGTATGGCACAAGATTGCCTTGAGGTGGCTTATGAAATGTTTCTCTTATGTTATGTTGAACTAGATTGCATTGATTATGCCTATGTCTATGAGGATATATCTTATTCTCACTAGTTATGATTATTGACTACCATGTTATTGCCTATATCTTATTATGATGTCTCTTATTCTTATGACTTGTGTTTTCCACTATCTTCAAAATGATGATTTGACATAGCAAAGTGCATGCATTCAACTAAAATGTCCCTTTTAGCATGTTTCCAAGGTTTTTATGCATGACTATCTTACTTAGTGTATTTTTGTACTAACCCATATTTTCCTACATATTTCCCAAGTGTAGTGTCCGGTTCTTAAGGCGGTCTTCATTTGGTTCAAGCTTGGATTCGACTATTCTCCTTGCTTGTGGTGAGTCCTCATGAGTTGAGGACAAATGTTTCACTTTGAGTTTCATTTCTAGTTTTTTTCCCTTTCAGATTATGTTGTTTAGGGGTGTGACCCTATTTTGACTCAAGTATGGTAATAGATGGCTAATTGAGACAACATTAGAGTTCCACTTCGCTTTTATGAAAAAAATTTGAGACTTCAAATGTATTTTACTTATTATTGTTGTAAGGCTTTATGTTATGATATGCTAAGTGGCTTACATGGTGCCCTTCGGGGTATTATGTGCCATGTTACATCTAGGGGGTACCCTTTGGTCGTGACAAACTCAGTATTAGAGTACAAGGTTTAGAATGATTCTAGGATTCTGTTTCACAAGCCACGTCTAGTAGAGTCTTGTTTATAGTGTGAAGCGCGCCATATTTACGAATGAGAGGCTACAAGATGATTAGGAAACTACACTTCTTTCATTACCCTTAAGTTGTGCCGTAGAGTTTAACTCTATAAAGTGCCTCTCCTAATCCTTCCTTTGTGTTTTCACAGAATGAATACACGAAGGGCTAACGCTAGAAGAATGAACGGTGACAATGTGAATGAAGAAGCTCCTCAAGCTAATCAAGCTAACCAATCCCCAGTTGATCTTGTGGTTAAGAATGTGACCCATGCGGAGTTTAGGTCTACTATTCAAATGTTGGCCCAAGCTATGATGACTCAAGCTCAAGCTATGACTACTCAAGCTTAAGCGGTGACGGCTCAGGCTAATAGAGATGTTGGGACTTATGTGAACTCGATTGTTTCTAGGGTTAGGGATTTTGCTAGAATGAACCCTCCCGAGTTTCATGGCTCCAAAGTGGGAGAAAACCCTCAAGAATTTGTGAAAGAGGTTTATAAAATAATTGATATTATGGATGTGACTTCGGTAGATAAAGTGGAGTTGGCCGCTTTCCAATTGAACAGTGTGGCACAAGTATGGTATAACTAATGGAAGAACAATAGGCTGGTAGGAGCGGGTCCCATAGGCTGGGAAGTGTTCAAATCAACATTCCTTGATAAGTTCTTTCCTCGAGAGTTGAGGGAAGCTAAGGTGGAATAATTCATTAACCTTAGGCAAGGTAGCATGAGTGTTAAGGAGTATGCCTTGAAATTTACCCAACTATCCAAGTATGCTCCATCTTTGGTGGTGGATTCGAGGGATGAGATGAGTAGGTTTTTGAAGGGTGTGTCTAGCTTGGTAGTAAAAAAATTCCGTTCGGCAATGCTTAATGATAATATGGATATCTCATGCCTTTTGGTGCATGCCCAACAAATTGAGGAATTAAATCTTAAGAAAAAGAATAGGTAGGTGAAAAGAGCTAGGACCGGTGATGGGAACTTCTTCAATGCTAGGTCCAATAAACAAAGGTTCTCCAACCAAGGTCCCCAAATGCTTCGCCAAGGGTCAACAAGGATAGGGTGTCTAACCCTAAAACTCAAGGAGGAAATGGAGGCGGTTCTTCTTTTGAAAGATCTATATGTGTTAAATGTGGGAAAGAATATACGGATAAGTGCCTAGCCGACACGGATGGGTGCTTTGGGTGTGGAAAAAGTGGTCATAAGATGATTAATTGCTCGACAATCATGGATAAAGGGAGAGTGACCAAGCGAGCTTCACTTACTGGTCCGGATCCCAATGCTCCAAAGAATGGTCCCTTCTATGCACTCCGGTCTAGAAAGGACAAAGAAGGTTCTCCGGATGAAGAAACCGGTATGTTGATAGTTTTCATATAGATGTAAATTTTTTATTAGATCCCGATGCTACTTGTTAGAGTTTGATGTTTTCCTTGGTAGAGTTTTGATAAATTGTTGTTAGACCTCTATTGATTATAGAACCTGATATGGTTATTATGTGTTTGTAGTTATGTCGATTGGGATTGCTTGAAAGAAGTGGTACTTGAGGAATTAGTAGGGATTTCCTCCCAAGGTGGGAGATGGTGTGCTTAGATAGCAAGGTTGGGGAGTGTCCCAATATCCTCATCTCTTTCTTCTACTCTTACTATATCTTGAGACGAAGAGTTCCTTTTAGCTTGTATTATGTTTTGGAGTCATGTATGATTATGTGTTTCCATGATTTCCTTCTGATATGCATGTTTTTGAGAAATTCATGTTTAGAAAGAAAATGAGTTTTCGTGATTTGTTCCCACCATGTTGTAGTGCATTTACTATGAGTTGCCTATTTGACTTATTTTGATATGGAGTTGAAGTTTCCTCCTTTGAATTCTGCATTATTTTGATGTTGCATGCATGATGGGTTGCTAATTTTCAGTCTTTAATTCCGTAAGGTGTCTAGATTGTAATTCGAGGATGAATGTTCTCAAGGGGGAGATAATGCAACACCCTGGAAATTAGTATGCTAAAGTGGAGCCAAAACATGAGGGTTAACGTCAAGGGAGAAGGGCAAGACCCAAGGCACAGGGGCAAGCCCCAAGCCAAGGGGAAAGGCTGCCCCAAATTTTCCAAGAAACTTCCCCACTTCACGACCACCACCATGGCTCGTGGTGTGGTTCGTGGTGGTCTAGGCAGTGGGCCTACTATGCCGCCCAAAGTGAGACCCTCCCCTACGAGCAACTTGACGGCTTGTGAAGGCCTTGGGAGGGTTCATGGTCTTCACTTAGCCTAAAGGGGGACAAGTCATGAAGACCTAGCCACTGCCTAAAGAATCACGGAGGGGACCGCGGCTCGTGGTCATGATCAGGCTTATGGGGCCTCTAGTGGGGCCTCTCGTGGTCCATGTGCTGGTCACTTAAATGAATGGTTATTTTAGTTAATTCCTATTTAGGTGGTTATTAAGTGAGGTCATTTTGCCTTAGATTTATACACCTATATAAATCATTTTAATTTGAAATACACCCATTCACCCAATTATTTCTAAAACCCTAAATCAAATCCCAATAGTTAGCGTTTTACTCCAAGTCATGGATTCCTTTTGAAAAATGATTCTAATGATTTAATTATCTTATATTATGATTGAATTGATGTTTTATTATAGTTTTATGATGAAATCTCCCAAGAATCCATGAAATCCCCTAAATACTAAATTATGATCTTGTGAATGTCGGCTTGTTAGTAGAAGAAGGATATTATGAGTTAATGCTCGTAGTAATTGAATTAATTGAATTATGTTATCATCCATGTCTAATGCAGTAATTCTAAATGTGTTGATTGAATATGATCTTTGATTCTTGAAGGATGAAAATATGAGAATTATGCATGATTATGAGATTTATGTATATGTTTTAAGAACACTTTGAGAATAAAGTGATTATGATCTAGTTGTGTGTGGTTGAAAGGATATTCTCATATACACACCTATGTATTACTATGATAATGATGTTGTGATGATTGAAAGTCTATTCTCATGGACACATAGTGAACATGATGTGAAAGGTTTTCTCAGGTAATGAAGACCCTAGGTGGAAAGGCTTTCTCACCTAATTGAATCTAATGTTAAATGAAGAAATGGATGGTGAAAAGTTATTCTCACGCATAAGCTAAGAGCTATCATAATGAACTCTTTTGTATTGATTTTCTAGTACCTTCTTCCATAAGACATGAGCAAGTTATGATTTAATAATGTATTATTTGGGAATTATGCTTAGCACTGAGTGGATATTAATATAAGATGGAAACCCTCATGTGAGTTGAGCCTGGGTTTCTAGGAGCAATATCTTGAGATGGATGTCCTCACGAGAGTTGAGCCTGGGTATCTAGTAACAATCTCCTTGTCCCATAACTACGTGCCCCGTAGGTTATTTAGCTATTGGTTCCACCTAAAGCTAAGTTAATGGTTCTACCTTAGGCAAGTAGAGAAACCCTTTTCGGTGTGGGTAACACCGAATTCCATGGTAAGCTCACATGGTCTATGTCGGTTAAGGCTAATTCTCACAAGGTCAAGTCTAGTAAGAAATATGGCTACTTAAGACGCTTTACTTAGTGTGGGTGAGAGTATGGGATCTTATTCATGTATTGCACAATAGGCTTTAAGGGTAGTTATGATGTGTTCCTCTTATGCTATGGTGATTTATATAATGAATGTGCTTATGACTATGTGTTAAGGATGTTTGAGGTGAAGACTACTTGTAATGATGTATGTTAACTTAGATTGTTTGTATAAGCTGCTTTCTTTGATGTGATTGACTAAAGGTTAATGTTTCCTTGTCTATGAGTAATAAACTAAGAGTGAGATCAAAAGATGGTAAACATGAATGAGGACCTAAAGTGACTTGCTTAGCATGGGTGGAATTATGGGGTCTTATCTATGTATTGCACAAGCTTTCCTTGAGGTGGCTCATGAAATGTTTCTCTTATGTTATGTTGAACTAGATTGCATTGATTATGCCTATTTCTATGATGATATCTCTTATGCTCACTAGTTATGATCATTGACTACCATGTTATAGCCTATGTCGTATTATGATGTCTCTTATGCTTGTGAGTTGTGTTTTCCACTATCTTCAAAATGATTATTTGACTTAGAAAACTGCATGCATTCAACTAAAATGTCCCTTTTAGCATATTTTCAGGGTTTTTATGCATGACTATCATATTTAGTGCATTTTTGTACTAACCTATATTTTCCTACATTTTCCCCAAGTGTAGGGGCCGGTTATTAAGGTGGTCTTCATTTGGTTCAAGCTTGGATTCGACTATTCTCCTTGCTTGTGGTAAGTCCTCATGAGTTAAGGACAAATGTTTCACTTTGAGTTTCATTTCTAGTTTTTTTCCCTTTCAGATTATGTTGTTTAGGGCTGTGACCGTATTTTGACTCAAGTATTGTAATATATGGCTAATTGAGACAAGTTTAGACTTCCTCTTTGTTTTTATGTAAAAACTTTTTAAACTTGAAATGTAATTTACTTCTTATTGTTCTAATGTTTTCTGTTATGATATGCTACGTGGCTTACATGGTGCCCTTCGGTGTATTATGTGCCATGTTACGTCTATGTGACACCCCTAGGTCCTGACAAGTTTCAATGAATTTTATTTTGTTTTACGCTTTATATGCTTGAGTTAGTCTTCCTCTTGTAGTCAGCCAGGATGAGGGTTCGCTTGGGGACTAGCAATGGTTCTTGAGTGCCGGCCACGTCCAAGGTGTAGGCTCAGGTCGTGACAAACTTTGTATCAGAGCACAAAGTTCAAGTGACCTAGGGTGTCTATGAAGCCATGTCAAGCATGATCTTATTTATGGTTGTGACAGCCTCACTTCTATAAATGAGGGACTACATATATTTAAGAAAAGTTTCCCTTCTTTCATACTCTTAATCGTGCAATAGAGCTATGTCATAGAGACTTATTGTACCTCGTGCGTTCACATATCCATTCGACTACCCCCCATACTAAAGGTGGTTGAAAAGTAAAGTAAAAAAAAGCCTTATGGATTAGTTATTCATAGCAAGAATTTTGAGGGGGTCATGAGATTGTTGAGGGGCTTGAGAGAATCCTGTGAGTGAGTTAAGTTTTGAGTTTGAGAGGAGTGCACTCATGTTCATATTAATCGCTCGTTTGAGCTAAAAGCGAGTTGTACACTCCTTCCTAAAACTTATGCCGCTGAGACCTTTTAAGAGGATGGTATGTTTAGAGCTTGGGTAATATATTCACCCGAAAAGTTAACATGAGTTACGAGATCATGAGCAGTAATAGTGAAAGAGCCCAGAGTTAGAGAAAAGTATGTATAGGTTTAGTAATCTAAGAAAATGATGGTATTTTGACAAGCTATGTTACTATAGTCATGCACCTAGTAAGATACTAATGAAGAGTTTTTCCTTATGGGTAGACTAAGAAGTGATGAGTTGTGAAGATTCCATCATAAGAGGTAGAGTGTGTTGTAGCTAGAAAGGAGTTTGTGATGAAGCGTCATTGTGTAAGTAATGACCAAGTGTAAGTGTTGAATAGAAGAGCAAAAGAATTCATAAAGTGATAGATCTAAGCTAGGCTTATGATTTCTTTTAGAGGTTCATGATATTCTGAAGGTTATAGAACTGATTTCGTAATGAGGTATAGTTTATGTGATGCCCCGAGCCTATACCCTGGGTGGGACTGGCACTCGAGAAACATTGTTGGCCCAAGCGAACCTTTGGCCTGGCTTAACTCTTAGCAGAAGACTTAACTAATGATAAAATGAAGTATTAAAATACAATCATGCTAAACTGTCTGAATAGATAAACTGAGAATGTTTAGAAATAACATTTGACAGAGCCAAAGAGGAACCTCAAGTTCAACATAAGCCAAAGATAATGACGAAGGAACTAACTATATAACTGTCTGTCTATGAAGCTTCTAAATTTGAGATGGATGTTGGGGCAAGACCCTTGATCATCCTATAAACTGAAAACTACTAAAGCAATGTAAATAGGGATCCTTCGGAAAGCAAGGAGGCTCACCACAAGACTCTGAATGCTCAACTGGATTAACGAAGTGCTGAATGTTGATCATGGTTACTTGTATCTGCATCATAAAAAGATGCAGGCCAAATGGCGTTAGTATATTAAATGTACGAGCATGCGAGTGGAATACTAAAACATGACATAAGCTTGAAAGGAACTAGAATAACAAACCTGGTCTTAACTTAACTTAACTTAACTGAACTGAACTCATTTCAGTACAAAGCAATAACGTAAATGCAATATAAAGAAAAGCTTTTTAAACATGGATATCAACTCTGTGTATTGTAAAAGTACTATAATACTCTGTGTGTATGCAAAAAAACAATATAAACCCTAGACGTATATAAAATACAAAATACTTCTGTGGGAGTTTCTCTAACCTACAACCATCACTTAAGAGCTATTGTGATGACACATCATTTTATCTCACGCTGCCTGGGCCATCCTATAGCTTCCCAAGGGTACTGAACCTGACTACTAAGTAGATCCACTATTCTATGCTAAAAAGCAATAAGGAATCACCTAAAAAGTATGACCCTTTTCTACCCATGGTGGCTACATGGTTTATGGGGGATGGGAGTTGTCTTAACTCTCCCCTATATCGGTGCTGAAGACTACTTCCAAAATATGATACTATCACTTATGTTTAAAAACATACTTCTTTCTGTGGTTTGAGATTATTGCTCAAAACTTAGCTCAAAGGCTCCTATTGGAAATCAAAGTTTCCTCTCTTGCTTAATTGTGAAAGCATTACTCTTTATTTAAAACTAGCTCAAAGGCTCTTTTGGAAATTGAATTTTCAATTCTTATTTAAATATAAAAACATTTTTCTCTTTGGGAATACATAGTCCCGATATACTCTTTTGAAGAAATGAACTTCAATCTTTACTCTTTACTCAACTCAAAACCCAAGTCTTAAATCAAAGTGAAAACGTTTGTGAAGGACTTTTGGAGACTCTATGAACTTCTCTTGAATCTTAACTTTCCTTGAATTGAATTTTGAATTCAAGGCTCATGATCTCATGTTATTGATTATTTCAAATGTACCTTAGAGTGTAGAAATCAACTAGGAAACATAGGTACGTTTCAAGGGAAGTAGTACGGAAAGAAGTAGGAAAAGATGGAAGACCTGGCGTCCCTGGTGCTTTGAGTGGCGCGGAACCCCAGACCCAAAACCTTATAACTGAATTTGGGGTGCTTTGTCTGGCGCGGTACCTCAGAGGCCAAACATTAGAGAACTTTGTGGAGCGCTCTGAGTGGCGCGGCGCCCCACCCGTCTCCCTAGGTGTTTGACGATTTTTTTTGCTTGTTTTTCAACTCTAAGCTCTCTAAACTCAATTGGGTCTTTCTCCAAACACTTAGATTAGAATACATAATCAAAGTAGGCAAGAATCTACTCAAAACGACACCTAATTTCATGAATCAAAATCAAGAACTCATTAGAAACTTCAAATAAATCCATCAAGAACTCAATTTCTAAACCTTCGAAAATCTAAATTTGCTGAAATAAATCACGATTGGCACGTGGGTGAACTAACCCAATGCTATGTGATCTCACATACCTCGTAGGGATCAACCCTTGGCGAGATCCACAAGAATGACGAACTTTGGCTTTTTCTCCTCTTTTCTCGTCTTGCATTCTTTCTCTAAAACCCCTAGCATGAATTTACAATTGTGTAAACTGAATCCCATCAGTTGAGACCCCCATTTATTTACAAAAAAAGAATTTAATTAATTGGGTAATGAAAAGACCACAATACCCTTCAAAAAATCCGGTTTTGACTTTCCTTATCTAGACAGCCCAACTTCAAATGGGAATATCTCACTAACACGAACTCGAAACTCAGCAAAATTGGCGATGTTGGAAAGATAATTCAAATATCTTTCCTACGGTATCTTATAGCACACCTAACTTGTCACGCCCCGAGGCTACCCCCTGGACGCGAACACGGGACCTAGGATCATGAGTGATCCGAAGCTAACCCTGCTGGCATATCATAAGCATACTAAAGTAAACTACATCAATAATCACTGTGTGAAACCTAAATCATATGATAATCTGGAATGATGGGGAATACCCACATACTAAGTCTGAATATAAGAAAACTGAGAGTTTGAATAAAATGAAAAGTCAAATTCTAACACTAAAGCTGAAACTAACTATGTCTGAAATAAGCCTCTAAACTAATTAGAAATGCTGGGACATGTCCTAGCTAAATCAAGAAAAAATTGAAAACTAAATACTAAAAGGGAAAGATAACATGTCAATTGTCCTCGAAGAATGAGGACTCACCACTGATGCTGCTGAACTGAAGATCGGGAACCGATCGATGCGTGATCTGACTGCTGAGGACCTGAACCTACATCACGAGAAGATGTAGCGCAAAGTATGCGTCAGTACTTGAAATGTACTGAGCATACAAGATGGAGTAAAGCTAAATAATAACATAACTGAACAAGCAATAAATCAATGATATAATCTGATCATGATAAGGATAATGGAAATACTAAACATGGATAAACTGAATGCAATGACCAAGTTTATAATATGCTGAGACTGAATACCGAACTATACTAATAACATGCTCAATGTAATAGAATCTGACTAAACTATGGGAGCTACTAATAACCGACATAAAACCACATGAGCTAAATGTGGAGTCCGTTGTATACGCCTCATTGAGAGGACCCAATATACCCTGCCAGAGGTATAGAGGCATACTGACGTGATCGCTAAAATGTTGCCCACAGAGAGGCCTTACAGCCTACGGGAACGTAGTTCTAGGACTTTCAGGTGACTGACCCTAGAACACTCGGTATTAAGCTTCTCCCATTTGATTTTGTAATTTAATAATTTATAACTTAAATGCTGTAATACTGGATAGCTCAAAATACTGGCATGCAAATTGAGAATTCAACATAAATATACTGATAATCAACATTTGAAAACTGAGACATGTATAACTGAAATATCTGACCTAGCATATGTAAGTCATGAACTAAAAGAACTACATAGCTAGGGTTCTGAGTTTATGGAAGAAGCTACACTAAACCATACTAACATCATGATAATCTGATTAGGTACATTAAAACAACTAATTTATAATGATCTGCTGAAATTCTAGAAATCGAAGGTCTAGATAATATTAAGGGAACCAAGAATCTAACTGAATTCTTGGTACCTAATGGAGGAAAGGAACTCACTAGTTAAATCCCACATACCTGGTGACGAATTCCATGGACAAATTTTTCGATTTTAGGGCTGAAACTAATGAAAACCTGTCGAGCTGGTCGACTCTTTCTCCTTCTGCGTTCTAATTCTTCTAAGTTTTTGGTGAATGATTTGCTTAGGGTAGGGGTCCAACGCACAGGGAAAAGAGTAAACGATCCCTGACTTAAAAGTTGTCGAGGTCACCAACGGATGGGACCGACGGACCGTGGATCGACCGACTGTCCGTTCTGGTAAACCGTCGATCGGTGACTGGGAGCTGAAACGAGGGGGTTGACTTACGACCCTGGACCACGGACCGTGGTCTGACCTACGGTCTGTATGTCTTGGCGTGGCCTAACCGTTAGCCAATTTTTTAGAGGTTTCTTGGGGAGGGTCTCATGTGTTGCGCCATGGACCTACAAAACGGACCGTGAGTCCTCCTACGGTCCGTGGGTGGCAACCGTTGGTTGCACCTGCAATACTGAAATCTACATTTTTGTGTGTTCTAGCTTACAGGGTGTTACATTATCTCCCCCTTGGAGCCATTAGTCCTCGAATAAAGACTAAACTAGCTGATATAGAGGGAGAAAGCTGCAACCCCTACCACTAAACACTGGAAACTGATTTCTGACTGAACTGAGTTCCATGAACATGAAAATACGCTGAATATGCAAATATAAACTAAATGAACATGATGCTAAGACTGAAACTGTGCATGAATGACTGAAAAACCGAAGTGGAACTATTAACTGAAGCTGGAATTGAATCGGAAGGAAATAGGTGAGGATACTTGGTTTTCATGGCTGCTTCTGCTTCCCAAGTAGCTCCCTTTATGGACTGACTACTCCACAAAACCTTGACTGAAGCTACTTCCTTGTTTCTTAACCTTCGAACCTAATGATCAAGGATTTCAACTGGTACCTCTTCATAAGCGAGACTATCCTTCACAACCACACTTTTTAATGGCACAATAGATGTTGGATCACCCACACACTTCTTCAACAACGAAATGTGAAAAACCGGATGCACTGCTGCTAGTTTTGTTGGCAACTCTAACTCATAAGCCAATTTACCAACCCTTTCCAAGATCCTGTAAGGGCCAACATATCTAGGACTGAGCTTCGCTTTCTTGCCAAATTTCATCACCCCCTTCATGGGCGACACTTTCAGGAAAACCCAATCATCAACTTGGAACTCTAATTCCCTTCTCCTTACATCTGCATAGGACTTCAGGCAACTCTGGGTTTGTCTTAAGTCTATCTCTAATGAGTTGCACTTTCTCCATAGCATCATAAACTGAATTTGTCCCTATTAAGGCTACTTCACCTACTTCAAACCAACCAACTAGAGATCAACATCTATGCCCGTACAATGCCTCATAAGGGGCCATCTGAATGCTAGAATGGTAACTATTATTTTAGGTGAACTCTATAAGAGAAAGGTGATCATTCTAACTACCCTTGAAGTCGATCACATAAGCTATCAACATGTCCTCTAAGGTCTGAATGGTACACTCTACCTGACTATCTGTCTGTGGATGAAATGTTGTTCTATGATTAACCTGAGTACCAAGACCTTTCTACAATGACTTCCAAAAATTAGAGGTAAACTGAGGACCTCTATCTGAGATGATAGAGAAAGGAGCCACATGCAATCTAACGATCTCATTAATGTAAAGCTTGGCGTTGTCCTCTGCCGAATCTGTAGTCTTAACTGCCAAAAATCATACAACAATAGTAATTCTATCAACTATTAGACAAATGGAGCCATGCCGTCTACCAGTACGAGGTAATCCTGTTATGAAGTCCATGTTGATGACTTCCCACTTCCTAGTAGGAATGTTGATATCTTGAGTCATACCTCCTAGTTTCTGATGTTCTACCTTCACTTGCTGACAATTGGGGCACTTAGGTGCAAAATCCGCTATATCCTTTTTCATGCCATTCCACCAAAAGACTTCCCTCAGATCACGATACATCTTAGTGGCACCTGGATGAATAGAATATTTGGAGTTATGTGCTTCTGCAAGAATCTGTTGTCTCAACTCACCCACCTTAGGAACACATAATGGACACTGATAGCGAAGCACACCATCTCCCCCTTGGGAGAAAACCTTAACTCTGTGCTGATGGACTGCACCCTTTAGTTGAAGCAATATTGGATCACCGTCTTGCTTTTCCTTAATCTCCACTACCAATGAAGATTCTGACCCATTCTGAACTGTTACACCACCATCTGATATGCTCATAAGATGAACTCCTAAGCGAGCAAGCCTGTGAACATCCTTTGCTAGCTCCTTTCTTTCTTCCTCAACATATGTTACACTACCCATAGATAGTCTGCTAAGAGCATCTACTACTACATTGGACTTACCAGGATGGTAATGCACACTTATATCATAATCCTTGAGGAACTCAAGCCATCTCCTCTAGCGGAGATTCAACTCTCTCTGGGTGAACACATACTGAAGACTCTTATGGTCTGTGAACACCTCTACATGGACACCATACAACCTTACCACGCTGCATCAACACACAACCAAGGACGACTCTAAATGCATCACAATATATAACATAACCCTCTTAACCCTCTGGTAGAGTCAAAACAGGAGCAGTAGTCAACCAAGTTTTGCAAAGCCTTTTTACCAATCATCTGACCACTGAAAATTGACCTTCTTCTACATCATCTTAGTCAATGGAGAGGCTATGGATGAAAATCCTTCCACGAAACATCTGTAATAACCTGCTAGACCCAAGAAACTTCTGATATCTGTAAGAGAGGTAGGTCTGGGCCATTGTTTCACTGCTTCTATTTTCTGAGAATCCACTCGGATCCCTTCTCTAGACATATTGTGACCAAGGAAAGCAACGGATTACAACCGAAAATCACATTTGCTAAACTTAGCGAATAACTGGTGATCCTTGAGAGTTTGCAGGACAACCCTCATATGTTTTGCAGGTTCTTCCTCATTCCTAGAGTAAATGAGGATATCATCAATAAAGACGATAACGAACAAGTCCAAATACTGCTTGAACACTTTGTTCATCAAGTCCATGAAAGCTGCAGGAGCATTGGTTAGTCCAAATGACATAACTACAAATTCATAATGACCATATCGAGTTCTGAAGGCTGTTATCGGGATGTCACTATCTCTAAACTCTGAGCTGATGATAACCGAATCTGAGGTCTATCTTTGAGAAATGACTAGCACCCTTAAGTTGGTCAAACAAGTCCTCAATCCTGGGAATTGGATACTTATTCTTGATTGTGACCTTGTAAAACTGCCTATAGTCAATGCACATCCTGATAGAACCATATTTCCTTTTCACGAACAACACTGGTGCACCAAATGGGGAAATACTAGGTCTGATGAAGCCCTTATCTAGAAGGCCTTTCAAATGCTCATTCAATTCCTTATACTCGGCTGGAGCCATTTTGTAAGGAGGAATAGAAATAGGCTGGGTATGTGGAAGGAGATCAATTCCAGAGTCGATTTCCTTTTTGGGAGGAACTGCGGGAAGATCTTCTGGAAACACTTCTGGGAAGTGATTAACTACTAGAACTGACTCAAGAGTTAGGATTTTAGAGCTTTAATCCTTAACCTGAACTAGATGATAGAGATACCCCTTAGAAATCATATTTCTAGGCTTAAGGTAACAAATGAATCTACCTATAGGCGCTAACCTACTACCTGATATACCGTGAATTTACGGTATTTCTAATACATTTCACTTACAAGTTGTGTGTGTCTAGGGCCTTTTTGTATTGGTTTTTATGTGTTTTTATCATATTTTGCAGGAAAGATGTCCAGGCGCGGAAGTAAAGAGACAGCTGAAAGAATGCAGAAAAGGGCATGTACAGAGATGATCTATGGACCGTAGGTCCATTGACACTCCGTAGATGGTGGTCATAGATCAACAGACAAGGCATGGAAGGAAAATCAGGGAAATCTGACCAAGTGTGGAACCACGGTGACCATTGACGGTCCGTAGATCGATCTACAGTCCAACTGCAGTTCCGTCGTTTGCTTCATAGAAGCTGATTTTTGGAAGTAGAAATATTTTCTAAGTCCTGGCTGACGGAAGGGACTCACGGACCGTAGATCCATTGACGATCTGTGAGTCAGTCACGTGGAATGAAGACGCGTGCCTGAACAAACTTTCCTTATTTTATTTCCCTTTTTATTTAGGACTTGTTTTCTATAAATAGGGCATGCAAACCTCATTTTTGGGGGTTAGACTTTATTACATTTGTTCTAGTTCTTGATTTGGGAAATTAACTTGCAACTTTAGCAATTCTTAATTTCCAAAGTTTGTTTTTGAAGATTTTGGTGTTGCAATTCAAGTTGAATTTTTGGGTTTATTATTCTTCTTACGTAAGTTCATAATTCTTTCATCTAAACCAATGAATTGTGTTCATATAATTATGGGTAACTAAACTCCACAACTAGGGTTGTGGGAACTATGAGCGATTAACAAAGTATGAATAGTAAATAAGCAATTCTTGAATAGTGTTGTTGCATGCATTGATAATTCTTTTGTTTAGAAGTCTTTTTAACAAGTGCACGCGTTAGAACTCGCCATGTTGCTACTTGCCAGACTAATGAGGTAATCAACAAGAAAAGAATTATCAACATAGATTTAGTGTGATACTATCTAATAGGCTAGTGTCGATTGGTGCGAAGTAATAACTAAGCCAAACATCGATGTGATGTCTAATATGAGATAAAGGTCATGGTTAGTAAGTTATACATACGTAGCCGGACCAAGGTGCGGGGTGAAATTCTCTAAATGCCGGACCAAGGATTTAGCAATACCTAACTTATCACTTTGCATGTAGTACACTAGGACATGATTGCTATTACTACGATTACTGCGTTATGAGCTTGTGAGGAACACATATACCCTAGTTGATTCTCTCATATTGATAACAACCAAATTTGACTTTTGTTTACTGATTAATTATTGAATTCTTACTATTTGTTTCACAAGACCAACCCCTTTAATTACTTGTTTCTGGAAGTAATTTGACTAAACGAATATAATTGTTGGTTAAAGTTAAGTCTAAACCATTTTCCTCGTGGTAGCGATCCCAACCTACAAGTTGGGTTCTTTACTTGATAACGATCGCTTATGCTTCTTTAGGGAAGTGTAATTTGAGTGTATCAAATTTTGGCGCCGCTGCTGGGGAAATCTTGCCATTTACCGGTAGAGCTAGAGCATAAGGCTTTGTGGGCGATGAAGAAGCTAAATTTGGATTGGGGCACCGCATCTAATCAATGAATTAATGACTTGAATATGCTTGATGAGTTTCCCCTAAAAGGCTTATTATAGTTTAGCCTTGTACAAAGAGAAGATGAAGAGGTATCATGATCAAAGAATTGAAAAGCGAGAATTTGTTGTGGGTGATCTTATGCTTCTATTCAACTCTAGGTTGCGCTTGTTTCCGGGTAAACTCAAATCCAAATGGACTGGGCGATTTTTGCTCACAGA
This sequence comes from Solanum tuberosum, assembly GCF_000226075.1. Taxonomy (NCBI): domain Eukaryota; kingdom Viridiplantae; phylum Streptophyta; class Magnoliopsida; order Solanales; family Solanaceae; genus Solanum; species Solanum tuberosum. The sequence goes on along the minus strand of NW_006238938.1, from coordinate 842,839 downwards.
AGAGCTTTCCCATGGAGCGGTTGAGGTTGAGAACAGTGACCGAACAAGGTTCATGGTTAACGGCCAAAGGATCAAGATTTATCTGGGAAACGCAGAAAGTGTGCGAGAAGTTGTGGAGGCCTATCATCTTGATGAAGTCTGAGTAATAAAGAGGTCTACGTCATGCCACGATGTTAAATCAAGTGCTGCTTGGGAGGCAACCCAAGATGTACAATATAGCCAACGATAGGTTTTTGTTTTCCATCTAACAGTTTCTGTGTTTAGTTGATTCTCTGTAATAATTTAGATAGGTGTTTTAGTTTTTTTGTAGTGTGGGCTAGAATTAGCATAGGGTCCATGTCTAAAAGTGTCCAGAAAATATTAAAAAAATAGCCTAATGGTTGCTACATGTGCAGGTACGCTATGCAAAATCTGTAGAAAATGGTCTGGTGCAGAAGTCTACGGACCCCATCGATGGTCCGTCGATCCATCCACGGACCGTGGATGGTGTCCGTAGATCCCAGGTAAGCCCTTAAACTTTACCAAGTGTAAGAGTGATCTACGGTCCCAATCTACGGACTGTAGATCAACCCACGGACCGTAAACGGGGTCTCGTGGGTCCAAAACCCTAATTCTGTCTGACCCGACCCGGACCCCCTTATTTAAAATCTCCCAATTTTAAATTATTCCACTTCCCTCCATTTACCCCCAAACCGTTTCATAACTTCCCAAACTCCTTAAATCACTCCATAACTCCCCCATAAAATCATCCCTCCCATTCCCCCATAATTCCCACGATCCCTTTTCATACTGAATACTACTCATTCCATATTCCACAAAAGGGTTCGGTGTTTGGGTTAGTAACGAAGAGGTGGTTTTTGGCCTCGAAAGCATCTGTCATCACACAATCACCCCATTCCCGTTGTTGTAAGGTAATAGACTTTCTCTTCACTTTGAATTTCGATTCATTTATAGATTAAAGAAAGGCAGGGATTGGGTCTTGACTTTGGGTAATTGTTAGATGAAATTTGGGTCTTGACCTTGGGTAATTGTTAGATGAAATTACATGATAAAATTGGAAGTTACAATACCCTAGGAACGATAGATAGTGATTGTGTTGCCTTGTTTTTATGTGATTATAAGTCTAAATGTAAGTTTCAACTTAGGTTTCCAAAGTTTGTCTTAAACACTAGATAAAATGATTAATCGGAATCCTGAGAATGACAAACTAGCATGATTAAATGTTGAAATGCATGGTTAGACTAGGATGTTGTTGAAAATGGTCTAAGATGTGGGCTTGAAAATAAAAAATGGCTGAAATCTGGCACAACTCACATCCACGATACCCCGTCTACGGACTGTAGATTAGGTTCGTGAATGGATGCACTTGAAAATTTCACCAAGTGTGAAACCACGGATGTGGACTACGGTCCGTAGATCAATCTACGGACCGTTCTGTACATTCGTTGTTTCCATCTGCGACCAATATTGTTGGTCCTCTGATCCACGAAAGGGTTCCACGGACCATATATCATTCTACGGATCGTAGGTCCCCTCCGTGGATGACCACTATAGCCAATGTCTGAAGTTGTTTTTTAGGTCTTTGTTACTATTCGTTTTTAGTTCTAAAATTTTTTCTAGTGTATTTATAGTTATTTTTGGCACTAATATCGCTTCCACAGGTACGATGGTACCCAAGAAGCTAGTCACCTACTCAAAACATGACAAGTCAAAATCTGTGGCTCCTAGCTTCAGGTTAATCGATGATGACACGGACACAGAAAAAATATCCAGCATGCGTTCCTCCCAACACAAGGACTTCTCCCACTGCATCCCAAGCCACCAGAGGCACCCCAGAAGGTGATTACGACGTAGTCACTGTCTCCCAGTCTGATGAGGAGCACACACTGATCGGGTCACCAACTGGGCTGCTTCTAGTTCAGCTACTAGGTCTACGTCTGGCTCCGAGTTTGCCCATGCTTCGGGCTCTGAGTCTAGCCATGCTTCAGGGTCCGAGTCTGCCCACGCTTCGGGGTCCAATGCCAAGTCAGCCACAAGGTCCGGCTAAAATGAACAAGCAGCCTCATCTGATGAGGACACTAGCTCAGAGTCAGTACCCGTACCAAGGAAGGAGGACCCTACACTAGTGGACAGTGAACCAAACAGATAGTGTGTTGAGGGCCAATGGCAAATCTATCGGGATGCCAAGATGAATAATGACAAAGAGAAGATGGCTCGACTTATTAGCAGAGTCCTCATAGGGAGCTTGCACACTGTCCCCGACATCCACCGGCTTTGTAACCTTCACAAGTATAACTGGATGGCTCGAGACCCAGGGACTTTTAGTGAGGAGATTTTACGGGAGTTATACGCCTCCTATGCCGCCACTCTCCGTGGTTCGATCTTTAAGCTGTCAAAGCCCATAGCCTAGGACCCTCTCACTTCCACTATGGTCCGAGGTTGTCCGGTGGACATATCACATGCCACCATTAGCCGCTTTCTCTATGGACGGGTTACTCTTGGTCACTAAACACAGCGGAGTTTGATTACAGATGGGACATCGTGCGGAGTGGCGCTTTCCAGAGGAATGCTGAGCAGCGAGAGGTTGTTATACTATGGTTGGCTAATTACATTGCTGCAGATGGCGAGCGTACGGAGTGGGTCGCCAGAGAACAGTTGGGTATCCGAAAGGCCACATTGAATTTTGTGGCCATGTTCTTCTGGTTGTTGTTGCATAATAGAGTGTCACCTATAAAAGCCGATAACCAACTCACATGGGAAAGAGCGTTCATGGTTGCAGCATTAGTAGTAGGACTGGAGATTGACTTTGCCCGCATGCTGCTAGCAAAGATTCAGGAGAGGACATTCAAGACCTCCACTACTTACCCTTTTCCATGTTTGATTTTCCAATTGTGTAGGGACTCTGCAATGCCGATCTGGCATTGTGATAGGTTGATTCACCATGCAGGGACTTTGGATATAGGCTTCATTCGAGATGAGGCAAATATGGTGGTACCTCGAAGAGAAACCAAGTTAAGGTACCTCCCTTGGGCGCAGATCTTGCAGACACGCTGGGGTAGGCACAGTGCGGTTACCCCATTATACCAAATCACACCGATACTGTCCCGGCCTCCTCTTCCCGGGCCGCTAGTAGGGCACCTAACTCATTCTGGTCCACACCACCATTTGGAGTTGCTATTGTCCCGTTGGTAAGAGTACAGAAACTATAGGCTCAGATGGCCACACTACTGCATCACATCCAGCCTTGGATGCAAAAGTCAATAAGCGAGTCCGAGGCCAGAATGGAGCGAAGGATGGAGGGCATAATGGACCGAAAGATCCAGGCCATTAATACGCTTCTCGATGCCTTTGAATTGCGAGTCCTCGAGCGACTAGCCCCGACCATAGATCTATCCTTTTTTGAGGCTGAGTTAGCCAGTTTCCGGGCCGACGTTGATGCCATTCTTGCCACCCCTACAGTTGAGCCTCAGGATGCAGCCATTACGTTGGCCGATGATACCGTGCTGGTTGCTTTATTTAGTGGGACTGTCGAGGAGGGGCTTGAGCCTACACATACTAAGGGTAAGAGACATCGTTCTAGTCTCACTGAGGAGGAAAAAGTCCAAGGAGGCAACGTAGGCAGGAGAAAGAGGCTAGGAAGGCTTCAATTTTAGATGAAGAGTTGCGCCAGCGGAGGGTGCATGAGAGTGTTGCAGGGGCATCGAGTTCTGCCCTAGTTGTAGAGGTCCCGCCTGTTGTGAGGGACGTTGTAAGAACCACTGATGGTGCAGGTAGAGTGACCGAGAGCACTACTGAGGGTGCTATGATGGATGATGTGGGTACTATTGAGGGTGACCCAACTTTTGTTCCAGCGGGGTCCGGGAAACTAGACCCAACCGTTTGTTGATGAGTCTTTGGCGCTATGCGTCACAGGTTTGCTTCACCCAATCCATTATCTTTTACTATTTTTGTATGCATTGGGGACAATCACATCTCTTTTTGTTGGGGGTGGGGTAAATGGATTGTGACTGATAGGGTGAAGTCTGAGTAACCAACTCATAAATCCTCTCTTAGGCTTTTCTTGCCTGTGTCCTTTTTCCCCAAGAGACTGTTTAATTTCTGTTGAACCGACATGTGTTAGGATCGTATGTGTAAACGCATGAAAAAGAATAAAGCATAATGGCTTATGAAAAAAATAATACCCGTCCAAATTTTGTGATGTGTGCTAGAATGTGTAGGCAAAAGATAAGTTGAATGTGTTGGCTCTGAGTATGACATGATAATAAACCAACTTGATGGCATGACTTAAGCTAAAACTTGAACTGAGTAATCTGATAATGAAACTATATGCCAAGAGTGTGTGAGAATCGTTGATTGTTCAAACAGTTTTCGTGCGAACCTAGAACTTGCCCGGTTAGTCCTGCTAAGACAATTCATTCTAGAGGCTAGGAATTGATCATATGCCCTTTATTCTGATAAGTCCACAAATTGCCTAAAAGAAGGATCCAACCAAATGAAATAAATGCTCCCTTTGATCCAAATGCTTTGAGCCTAAAATTAGACCATTTCTTTCTAAACCCCAAACTCACCTTCCTATAATCGAATGTGTTGGCCCCGGTCCCTCCTAGGACATGTGCACCTCGACATAGGCCAAAAGCCTAAGTTGAGGGTGGCTAATGTAAAAAGTAACTTCAATCTTGGCCCTGACCCGACATCGGGTATTGTGCACCTCAACCAATGGAAAATCCGTAAGATGAGGATGGCTATGAAAGAGGAAACCGAAAGAAAAATGGGTATGAAAAGAGTTTGATGTTGAAAAAGAGAGGAAAGGATGTGACTTGTTGAAAGCTAAAGAAAAGAATAAAATGCAAGAAAAAGTAAAAAATAAAAAATAAAGAATAAAAAAAATAAAAAATAAAGAGCTACAAAGTCTAAAGTTACATCCATGGTTGAAGAAAATCAAGGGAAAGAAGGTACAACGGTAGGATGGCAAAAATAGGGAAAAAAGAAGTTGAAAGCCTAGTGTAATGTTAAGGAGGGCAGAAAGTCAGTAAGAAGTACCCAAAATGTACCACACCTGACCCTGAGTCTACGTTACAAGCCAAGAAAGTCATATAGTGATCCTAGAGTCTAGTTTGGAGAGTCTAAGCAATGAAAATAAGGGCAAGTCTATGGTACTGAGCACTAATTGTACTTGAAGTTATTTCTAAGTGTGAGTGTTGAATGAATTCTTGTACTCAAATTCATAGTCATTGTGTGAAAGAATAGGGATTTTGTTTGAAGTAAGGGCACTAGTTACATTGTTGAAAAGTTGTTACTTTCGTGATAGTGAAACAATGTATGGTGTGTTTTGGTTGGTCGATCGTTCTCATGGTTTGATCAGCATGAATTAGTTTGTCGAGTCTAAGAGAACAAATTTTGCACTCGGAAAGTGAGTGGGATAGAGAGCCATGTGATTGCTTGTGTTTGAAATGCTTGCTTCTGTACAAGTGTCGTTTAGAGTCTTAGTGTGTCGCTTGAGGACAAACAACAAATTTAAGTTGAGGGTGTTGATATACCGTGAGTTTACTGTATTTCTAATACATTTCACTTACAAGGTGTGTGTGTCTAGGGCCTTTTTGTATTGGTTTTTATCATATTTTGCAGGAAAGATGTTCAGGCGCGGAAGTAAAGAGACAGCTGAAAGAAATGCAGAAAAGGGCATCTACGGAGGTGATGTACGGACCGTAGGTCCATTGACGCCCGTAGATGGTGGTCGTAGATCAGCAGGTAAGGCATGGAAGGCAAATCAGGGAAATCTGACTGAGTGTGGAACCACGGTGACCATTGACGATTCGTAGATTGATCTACGGACCTTACTGTTAATCCGTAGATTGATACTGTGAGGGTTCCAGTACCTGATTTTTGAAGATTCTAAGTGTGGAGCTACGGAGGAGGATTGACGGACCGTAGATCGATCTACGGTCCGTACTACAGTTCCGTCGTTTGCTTCATAGAAGCTAATTTTTTGGAAGCTAAAATATTTTCTAAGTCCTGGCTTACAAAAGGGACTCACGGACTGTAGATCCATTGACGATCCGTGAGTCAGTCTCATGGAATGAAGACACGTGCCTGAACTAAACTTTCCTTATTTTGTTCCCTTTAATTTAGGACTTGTTTCTTTAATAGGGCATGTAAACCTCGTTTTGGGGGGTTAGACTTTATTACTTTTGTTCTAGTTCTTGATTTGGGAGATTAACTTACAACTTTAGCAATTCTTAATTTCCTAAGTTTGTTTTGAAGATTTTGGTGTTGCAATTCAAGTTGAATTTCTGAGTTTATTATTCCTCTTACGTAAGTTCATAATTCTTTCATCTAAACCAATGAATTGTCTTCATATATTTATGGGTAACTAAACTCCACAACTAAGGTTGTGGGAACTATGAGCGATTAACAAAGTATGATAGTAAATAAGAAATTCTTGAATAGTGTTGTTGCATGCATTGATAATTCTTTCGTTTAGAAGTCTTTTTAACGAGTCCACGCATTAGAACTCGCCTTGTTGCTACTTGCCGGATCAAGGAGGTAATCAACAAGAAAAGAATTATCAACATAGACTTAGTGTGATACTTTCTAATAGGCTAGTGTCGATTGGTGCGAAGTAATAACTAAGCCAAACATCAATGTGATGTCTAATATGAGGTAAATGTAAGGGTTAGTAAGTTATACACACATAGCCGGACCAAGGTGCGGGGTGAAATTCTCTATATGTTGGCCCAAGGGTTTAGCGATACCTAACTTATCAATTTGCATGTAGTACACTAGGACATGATTGCTATTACTATGATTACTACTTTATGAGCTTGTGGGGAACACATATACCCTAGCTGATTCTCTCATATTGATAACAACCAAATTTGACTTTTGTGTACTGATTAATAACTACATTCTTACTATTTGTTTCACAAGATCCCCCCCCCCCCTTTAATTACTTGTTCTGGAAATAATTTGACTAAACGAATATAATTGTTGGTTAAAGTTAAGTCTAAACCATTTTCCTAGTGGGATCAACCCCAACCTACAAGTTGGGTTCTTTACTTGATAACGATCGCTTATTCTTCTTTAGAGAAGTGTAATTTGAGCGTATCACTACCCTTCCATTCTAAGATTGGCTCGTCTGGAAGTTGAAAACAAACAATCCTAGTTCTACAATCGACTGAGGCATAACAGGAATGTAGCTAATCCATTCCTAGAATGATATCGAAGTCTACCATTTCTAACTCTACAAGATCTGCTGATGTGACTTTTTGGGAGATTGTGATAGGGCAATTTCTGTATACATGTCTAGTTATAATTGGGTCACTGACTAGAGTAGAGACTGAGAAGGGTTCTGAGATAGTTTCTGGACTAACATTGAAGTTGACTGCTATATAAGGAGTTACAAAGGAATAGTTTCCCCTGGATCTAACAATGCATAAACATCTAAGTCAAAGACTCGTAACGTACCAGTGAGTATATCCGGAGAATCTTCCTGACTTGAAGAGCATACAACCTGTTTTTGGCACTGACCGCCACCTGTACCAAATGAGTTACCCTGTTGAGTCAGGCAACCTACTGGTGCTGCTGAAGTTGTAGACTGAGCTCTACTATTATTGCCCCCTTGACCCTGCTTAAAAGGACAATCTTTCATCCTGTAACAAGACTGACCACACCCAAAACATCCTTCCTTTCTTGCAAGGCACTCGCCCGGATAGTTCTTACCACACTTTGGACAAGTTGGGTAGGTTCTGGTGCCTGAAATATTTCCTTTAGACTTAGAGCCTGATGCCCTACCTTTTTTATCCTGTCGGGACTTGGAGGATAGAACACTAGTTGATGAAGGTGCTGGAGCTGAAGACTTCTGCTGAAACTCTGAGAGATTTCCACCACCCGATTTCTATTGAGAATACTCATAGTTGCCTGTTTAAGCCTTCTTATTATCCTTAGCATGTTCCCTAAGCTTATCTCCCTCAATATACTAAGCATGAGACATGATCCTAGAGATGTTCATATTTTCGAGCAACATAGTACTTCTACACTCTGTTTTAACTAAGTCGAATAGCACATACAGAAACTTGTTCATTTGAGCCCTGGAATCAGCAACTACGTGAGGAGCATATATAGAGAGTTGGGTAAACTTGAGTCCAAACTCTTGGACTGTCATGTTACCTTGCCTCAGATTTATGAACTCCTAAGCTTTTGCCTCCCTCAACTTTCTTGGGAAGAACTTGTCCAGAAAAGTTTCACTAAAGCATTCCCAAGTGATAGGAGTTGCATCTGTACCCTTGCTCTCTTCCTACTGAGAATACCAGACTTGAGATACATCCTTCAGCTGATAGGATGCCAACTCTACCCTATTATTACCTGTCACTTGCATTACTCTAAAGACCTTCTAGACCTCATCTATGAAGTTTTGGAGATACTCACCCATCTGCGATCCTAAGAACTCAGCCGTATTCATCCTAACGAGGTCATGAACCCTGGCTGCCACTGATCCACCACCAGCATTTAAAGTTACTGGACCCTGCTAGTTGTTCTGATTAGTTACACTCTTAGCCAACAGTTGGATGGCGTTCCTGAAATTTGCATCTGAAACATCCTAATCTAGAACAGGAGCAGTTGCATTAGCATTTCTGGAAACAAGGAGGCATGATCTGAAATGCATAACGTCAAGTTAGAACGAGGAAATTGGATCATACATCAAGCACGATAAGATTAACAAAGAGAGTGAAGTTTTCCTAAAACACTTTGTAGCCTCCATTTCATTACATGTGGTGCACTTCAAACCCATGAAAGGACTCTATTTAGTGCGACTTTTCAGACATCCTAGGACACTTAAACCTAATGCTGAGATACCAAGTTTTCCACGCCCCGAGGGTACCCTTGGATGTAGACACGGGACCTAGGATCACGAGTGGCCCCAAGCTAACCCTGTTAGCATATCATAAGCATACTAAAGTAAACTGAATCAACAATCACTATGCACAAGCTAAATCATATGATAGTCTGGAATGATGGGGAATACCCATATACTAAATCTGAATATAAGAAAACTGAGAGTTTGAATACAAATGAAAAGTCAGACTCTAACACTAAAGTTGAAACTAAATATGTCTGAAATAAGCCTTTAAACTGACTAGAAGTGCTGGGACATGTCCCAGCTAAATCTAGCAAAAATTGAAACCTAAAGACTAAAATGGAAAGATAACATGTCAACTGTCCTCGAAGAATGAGGACTCACCACTGATGTTGTTGAACTACAGATCGGGAACCGATCTATGCGTGATGTGACTATTGAGGACCTGAACCTACATCACGAGAAGATGTAGCGCAGAGTATGCATCAGTACTTGAAATGTACTGAGCATGCAGGATGGAGTAAGGCTGAATAATAACATAACTGAACAAGTAATAAAGCAATGATATAGTCTGAACATGAAAAGGATTCTGGAAATACTAAATATGGCTAAATTGAATGCAATGACCAAGTTTGTAACATGCTGAGACTGAATACTGAACTATATTGATGACATGGTCAATGCAATAGGATTTTACTGAACTGTGGGAGCTACTAATAACCGACATAAAACCACATGAGCTAAATGTGAAGTCCGATGTATACGCCCCATCGAAAGGACCCAATATACCCTGCCAGAGGTATAGAGGCATGCTGGCGTGATCACTAAAATGTTACCCATAGAGGGGACTTACAACCCACGGGGTACGTAGTTCTAGGACTTTCGGGTGACTGACCATAGCCCACTCGGTATTAAGCTTCTCCCATTTGATTCTGTGATTTAACAATTTATAATTGAAATGCAGTAATACTGAATAGCTCAAAATACTCGCATGCAAACTGAGAATGCAACATTAATATACTGATAATGAACATTCAAAAACAGAGGCATTATAACTGAAATATCTGGTCTAGCATATGTAATTCATGAAAGAAAAGAACTACATAGCTAGGATTCTGAGTTTATGGAAAAATCTACACCAAACCATACTAACATCATGATAATCTGATTAGGAACATTAAAACAAATAATTTATAATGATTTGCTAAAATTCTAGAAACCCTAGGTCTAGATAATATTAAGGGAACCAAGAATTTGAATGAATCCTAGGGACCTAATGGGCAAAAGGAACCCACTAGTGAAATCCTACATACCTGGTGACGAATTGCACGGAGAAATCTTTCAATTTTGGGGCAGAAACTGATTAAAACTTGTTGCGTTCTTGGAGCTAGGGCTGGTCGACTCTTTATCCTTCTTTGTTCTAATTTTTCTAAGTTTTTGATGAATGATTTGCTTAGGGTAGATTCTAGTTAAGTTACTACGCTAAACTAACCAAAACTACGTAGTTTAGGGTTTAAATGACGTAGTTTAGGGGTCCAACACATAAGGAAATGACCAACCGACCCTTGACTTAAAAGCGAGTTAATATTTTAAAAGGTCACCCAACTATGATAATTTATGTTGTAAAGTCATTAAACTTTATTTTGTATCAATAAAATCACTCAACTATGGGAATGTATGTTGTAAAGTCATTAAGCTTTATTTTGTATCAATAAAATTACTCTACTTGTGAATTTTTTTCTTCCAAAATCACTCAACCAAATGAAATAAACAAAATTAAAGAAAACTAATTTCTTTTATCCCATCCACACACTCCCAAATTAAAATAACGTATTTAGGTAGATCGATAAGTAAATATTTCCAGCTATCATTTTAGCATGAGATCTGCCATTTTTAGCTCTTTTCTATGATTAATAACTGTAGTTAAATGATAAAAATTTATTTTTGAAACACGTATCAATTATCATACAGTATTAAATAAATTTTACAAATACCAAATGCGTGTGCAATATTTATTTCTTTTTCGTTGACTTTGAATTTGTTTTATCAATAAGTTATTTATTTGATATCATATTTTAGAATATCTCTACTTTACTGTGATATTTTTTTCCAGACCAACTTTTCTTATTACTTTAGTAGCAGTAATTTTTCTCTTATTTATAACATAAACATTTTCGGAGTTCAATTTCTTGCTAAAATGTGCATTAAAAATATTTAATCATCTATTTGAATTTGTTATTTAATTTGTTAGTGGTTTGGGTAAAAATAAATGAATTTTGTCTATCTCTGGGATCCGTGTATAATATAAAAAATTAATTTATTTTGTCATGTTAGATTTTTTAAAGTTAAATTAGGGCGAGTGACTTTGTAAGATAAAAGCTCTAAGTTGAATGATTTTGTAAGATAAAAACTCTTAGTTGAGTGACTTTACCGATAAAAAACAAAGTTTAATGACTTCACTACAAAAATTTCCATAGTTGAGTGACCTTTTAAGATATTAACTCCTTAAAAGTTGTCGGGTCACCAACGGATGGAATCGACGGACCGTGGATCGACCAACGGTCCATGTTGGTCAACTGTCATCGGCGACTGGGAGCTGAAATGGGGGGGTTGGTTGACCTACGGCCCTGGACCACGGACCGTGGTTTGACCTACGATCCGCAGGTCTTGGCGTGGCTTGACCCCTAGCCAATTTTTTTGAGGCTTCTGGGAGGGTCGTAGGTGTTGCACCACAAACCTGCAGAATGGACCGTGGGTGGCAACCGTGGGTTACACCTATAAATATGAAATCTGCATTTTGGTCTGTTCTAGCATACAGAGTGTTACATAACTCATCCTGAGCTAGGAGTTATGGTAATTTGAAGTTAACCCAAAACTCATACTTAACTTAATTTTGTCAAATTTCTAGATTTTTCATTCTTTCCAAAAATGATTCTTTCTAATTCTATCTCCTTCTAGTTGCGGGGTGTTACAATATCTCCACCTTGGGAACATTCTTCCTCGAATGAGATCAATCTTAGCAGGCTAAGGATGTAACATCTAACATCAGTTCAAACACCCAACAAGCAAAATGCAAATACAACATGCCAACTTATAAATAAATACCAATAAAAGGATTAGTACCTTAATTTGGATCTTTTTCGGATTCGAAGAAATTTGGGTATCTCTTCTTCAGATCCTCCTCAGCTTCCCAAGTGGCCTCCTCAACAAACTAATTTCTCCACAGAACTTTAACTGATACTACCCCTTTTGTCCTCAACCTGCGAAGTTGGCGGTCTAGAATCTGAATAAGAATCTCCTCATATGATAAGATATCCTTGATACCAATGTATTCATTTGGTATAATCAATAAAGGATCACCCATGCATTTCTTCAACATGGAAATATGAAATACTGGATGGACCGTTGCTAACTCTTGTGGTAGCTCTAACTCATAAGCGTCATTGCCAATCCTCTTGTATATTCTGTAAGGGCCAATATGTTGGGGACTAAGTTTCCCCTTCCTACAAAATCTCATAACACCTTTAATGGGTGAAATTTTCAAGTAGACCCAATAATCTACTCCAAACTCTAACTCCCTTCTCCAAACATCAGTGTAGGATTTTTGATGACTCTGCACTATTTTCAACCTTTCTTGAATACCTTTCACTTTGTCCATAGCTTGATGAACTAAGTATGGTCGTATCAAACCAGCTTCACCAACTTCAAACCATCCAATGGGAGATATGCATCTACTCCCATAAAGAGCTTCATAAAGAGCCATATGGATGCTAGAGTGGTAACTATTGTTGTAAGAAAACTCAATAAGAGGTAGATGATCATCCTAATTACCCTTGAAATCAATCACATAGTCCCTCAACATATCTTCTAAAGTCTGAATAGTGCGCTTTGCTTGACGATCTGTCCGAGGATGAAAAGTAGTGCTCAAGTTCACCTTTGAACCCAAGCCTTTCTTGAATGACTTCCAAAACTGTACAGTAAATTGCGCACCTCTGTCTGAAATAATGCAAACCAGAATCCATGAAGTGTAACTACCCCTTGAAGATACAACTAGGCATAGTCCTCTGCCGAATGGGTAGTCTTTACTGGCAAAAAGTAGGCTGATTTTGTCATTCTATCGACAATCACCCAAATAGAATCATGTTGTCTGCGAGACCGTGGAAACCCAGTAATGAAATCCATATTGATCATCTCCCACGTCCATTTCGAAAGTTCTATATTCTGAGCCATACCACCGGTCCTTTGGTGCTCTACCTTAACTTGTTCACAATTCGGACACTTAGCAACAAACTATGCAACGCCCTTCTTCATACTACTCCACCAACAAACTTCTCTGAAGTCACAATACATCTTTATGGAACCCAGATGGATAGAATATCTGGAGCTATGAGCTTCCTTCATGATCCTCTCTTGGAGTTCAATACACCATATCCCTCTTGCTCAAAAGCAATTACTTTTTGCTTATGAACATTTGCCTTCAATTCAAGCAAAATAGGATCTTGGTCTTGCTTTTCTTTCACTTCTGACACTAATGATGATTCAGCTCCATTCATCACCATACCCCTCCTTCTCTGGAATCCATTAGGCGTACTACCAATCGTGCAAGTCTATGCACATCTTTTACTAGTTCTTTCTTCTCTTCCTCAACATGGGCTGTACTACCCATAGATAACCTACTCAAGGCATCAACAATAACATTAGCCTTACCTAGGTGATAGAGAATACTCATGTCATAATCTTTGAGTAACTCTAACGACCTCCTTTGTTTGAGATTAAGCTCTTTCTGACAAAACACATACTAAAGACTCTTGTGATCGATGACCACATACACATCAACACCATAAAGATAATGGCACCATATTCTTGAAGAAAATATTACGTCAGCCAATTCTAGATCATGGGTTGGGAATTCTTCTCATGAACTTTTCACTGTTTGGAGGCATAAGCTATAACTTTGACATACTGCAGTAACACACAACCCAAACCAACTATGAACGCATCACAATATACAACAAAACCTTGTGTACCTTCTAGTAAGGTCAATACTGGGGCAGTAGACAACCTCTTTCTCAATTCCTGAAAGCTTTTATCACACGCTTCAGACCATTGAAACTTTATTTTTTTTGAGTTAATTTGGTCAAAGGGGACGAAATAGTTGAGAACCCCTCTATGAACCTTCTATTATATCCAGCCAAACCCAAGAAACTCCTAATATCAGTTGGAGATGTGTGTCTAGGCCAATTCTGCACTACCTCTATTTTTTGAGTGTCAACTTTGATTCCATCAGCGGAAACAATGCAGCCTAAGAATGCCACAGACTCAAGACAAAACTCACACTTAGAGAACTTGGCATAGAACTCTCTATCCTTTAGAGTTTGGAGAACTATTATGAGATGACTAGCATGATCTTCCTCATTCCTCGAATAGATTAGTATTCCATCAATGAACATAATAACAAACATGTCTAAATAAGTCTTGAATATTCTATGCATAAGGTCCATGAAGGTTGTAGGTGCATTGGTTAAACCAAACGTCATGACCAAAAACTCGTAATGACCATAATGGGTCCTGAAAGCTGTCTTTGGAATATCAAATTCCCTTACTCTTAACTGATGGTAGCCAGATCTGAGGTCTATATTAGACAGGCAAGTGGCATCATGAAGCTGATCGAAAATATCTTTAACTCTCGGAAGAGGCTACTTATTCTTGATAGTAACCTTGTTTAACTGACGGTAATCTATACACATCCTAAGGGAATCATCCTTCTTCCTGACAAATAAGACCGGAGTGCCCCAAGGTGAGACACTTGGTTGAATAAAACCTTTCTCTAGGAGGTCTTTCAACTGCTCCTTCAACTCTTTTAACTTTGCCGGTGCCATCTTATATGTTGGAATAGATATAGGACGAGTATCACGAAGAATATCTAATATATACTAAAGTCTATTTCTCTCTCAGGAGGGCCTCCGGGAAGATCATCTGGAAACACTTCTAGAAACTCTTTTACTATTGAAACTGACTGAATAAGAGGTATCTCAACACTAGAGTCATTAACTCGGACTAAGTGATAGACACGCCCCTTGGAAACTTTCTTGCCTTGAGGTACGAAATAAAACAACCCTTAGGGACTGCTGAACTACTTTTCCACTCTAAGACTAGCTCATTTGGAAACTGGAACTTGACAGCTCGAGTTCTACAATCAACTGAGGCATAACAGGCATGAAACCAGTCCATACCAAGAATAACATCAACATCTACCATGTCTAACTCAACTAAATCAGCCATGGTGCTCTTGTGATTGATGGAAATAGTACAATCATTATAGACTCTCTCTGCTAGAATAGACTCACCAACATGTGTAGAAACACGGAATGACTCACTAAGTTCGTCAGGAAGAATATCAAAATTCATCGCAACAGAAGGAGTTACAAAGGATAAACTTGTTCTTGGATCTACAAAGCTTAACATGAAAGTTGAAGACTTGGATCATACTAGTGACAACATATGGAGAATCCTCTTTCTCTTACCGACTAGTGATAGCATAAAGACGGTCTCCTCCTCCGCCTGCCCCAAAAGTAGGTCCTCTAGATGCAGCTCTGTCTGGTGGAGCAACTGAAGAAGACTGGGCTCTATTGCCCCCATTACCATTACCTTTCTTGTTCTTTGGACACTCGCGTATAAAATGACCATTTTGGCCACACTTAAAGCAACTAGTAGAGCCAACACGACACGTAACTCAGTGGTTCCTACCATACTCAGCACATGTAGGAGACTTACTACCCCTTTTTGCCATACTACCCTAAGGATAGGCAGGTTTAGCTCTGAAATTCTGACTATTGTACTCACATTTGTTCTTTGGTGCAAATGCACTAGCAGATAAAGGAGCAAGTCCCTTTTGTTTCTATAGGAAGGAAGACCGGTTCACATTACTCTTTTGCTGCCCGGACTCATTCCCTGATGTCTTAGCGCTCTTATTCTTAAAATCTTCTCTATCCCTAGGCTTATCCTCCTCAACTTGTTGCACATAGATCATTAGCCTTGCTATGTTCATATCCCCTATCAGCATAGTTGCCTTGCCTTCCTTTCTTGACCGGCGATACAATCCAGCAACGAATAAACTCATCCTGCTCCTCATGTCAGCAACCATCTCCGAAGAATACCGGGAAAGTTGTGTGAACTTTAGACTATACTTATGAATGCTCTAATAATCCTGCTTAAGAGTGAGGAACTCTCGTACCTTTGCTTCTCTTAGTTCTCAGGGGAAGAAACACCCCAAGAAGGCTTCCTCAAAACAAACCCAACTCAGAAGTGGTGCACCATCAACTCGATTATTCTTCCATTGATCAAACTAGATTCTAGTGACACCCTTCATTTGGTATGCAGCTAGTTCCATGCTCTCAGTATCAGCATCATGCATGTAACACCTTGAAAACTAGACCCAGAAAAAAATTGTAGAAACCTACCTGACCCAATGAACCACGGCAAGGTTCAAGGATCGTGATAGGGTCCACGGTCTGTTGACCTGCCCGTGGACTCAGCCCTTAGTAGCAGAGGTGGATCTCCTCGCCAAAGTAAGGACCATAAGGACCTTCACAGTTCGTGGTGCTCACAATGGGTCGTGGTGGCATCCGTAGGAGGCTAACTAATAGGCCACCAAACCAAGCCCTCACACCCCCTTGCCCAAGTAAGGATCACGGGGACCTTCACGGTCCATGGTCCTGAAGACGGAACGTGGGGGAGTCCGTGAAGTCTAACCAGTAGACCCCAAGACCTGAGCCTCTACACCTCAGCCCAAGTGAGGACCACGGGGACCTTCACGGTCCGTGGTCCTCCACACAGACCATGGTAGGGGCTCGTGGATAAGACCCTAGGACCCCAGCTCCTTGCCAAGGACCACGACCGGTCCCATGGTCCATGGTCCCTTTTACGATTCGTGAAAGTGGTCGTGGTCAGCCCCGTCACCAGTTTAAGTTAGGGGTCTTTTGGTCTTTTCCTTTTTTCTTGGACACCTAAACTACATCGTTTAACCCCTAAACTACATGGTTTTGATCAGTTTTAGCCTAGAAACATAACTAGAACTTACTTAAGTCAAATCATTAATCAACACTTAGAAAAATTAGAGTGTAAGAGGAGAAAAGAGGTTAAGAACCCTAGTTCAAGAACGCAGCAAGGTTCCATCAGTTCCAACCCGAAATTGAAAGATTTCTCCGTGGAATTCGTCATCAGGTATGTGGGATTTCACTAGTGGGTTCCTTTCTCCCATTAGGTCCCTAGTTTTCAGTCAGATTCTTGATTCCCTTATTATGACTAGACCTAGGGTGTCTAGAACTTCAGCAGATTATCATGAATTAGTTATGTAAAAGTTCCAAATCAAATTACTATGTTATTACTTGGTTTCTTAAATGAATTTCAGAACCCTAGCTATGTAGTTCTTTAGTTCTTGTATTACACATGCTAGGCCCGATATTTCAGTTATTTCAAATATACATGCCTCAGTTTTTGAAGGTGTCACTATTAGTTTATTAATGTGCACTCTGAGTTTGCATGTCAGTTTTGAGCTATCCAGTATACTAAAGTAATCCAATCATAATGTGTTAATCACTTAATCTAATGGGAGTAGCATAATACCGAGTTGGACTAGGGTCAATCACCCATATAGTCCCAGAACTACGAGCCACGTAGGTTGTAAGTCCCCTATGTGGGCATCATTTTAGTGATCAGGCTAGCATGCCTCTATACCCTTGGCCAGGTATATTGGGTCCTCTCAATGAGGTGAATACATCGGACTCCACATTTAGCTCATGTAGTTTTATGTCGGTTATTAGTAGCTCCCACAGTTCAGTCAGATTCTATTGCATTGACCATGTTTCAGTATTCAGTCGCAGCATGTTATAACTTGGTCATTGCATTCAGTTTAGTTATGTTCAGTATTTCAGTATTCTCATCATCTTCAGATTATATCATTGCTTTATTGCTTTGTTCAGTTATATGTTATTTCATCTTTACTCTATCCCTCATGCTCAGTACCTTTCAAGTACTGACGCATACTCTGCGCTACATCTTCTCATGATGTACGTTCAGGTCCTCATCAGTCAGATCACGCATAGATCGGTTCCCAATTTAGTTCAACAACATCAGTGGTGAGTCCTCATTCTTTGACGACTAGTAACATAATTATTTTTATCTCTTTTAGCTTTAGTTTTAGTTTTTCTTGATCCAGCTGGGTAATGTCCCAACATTTCTAGTCAATAGAGGCTTTATTTCAGACATAGTTAGTTTCAACTTTAGTCTTAGAGTCAGACTTTTATCTTGTATTCAAGCTCTCTGTTATCTTTATTGAGATTTAGTATATCGGTATTCCCCATCATTTCAGTTCATCATTATTCAGCTTCTACACAGTTTTATTGCTCAGTTTATCTTTAGTATGCTCACTATTATGCCAGCATCGTTAGCTTGGGGTCACTCGTGATCCTAGGTCCCGTGTTGCGTCCAAGGGGTAGCCTCAGGGTGTGACAATGCATGATCTCAAAGACCTTCTGAAGCTCATCAACAAAGTTTTTTGGATCCTCAGTAAATCCTAAACATGTGAAGCTTGGTGGATTCATCCTTCAGAACTCACAGTCATTGAAGTATCAGCTACTTCCTGTCGATTCCCTCGTTGTTGCCCAACTTGGTTGGTCACAACTTCACTTAGCATTCGGATTGCCTCCCAAAATTCAGCATTAGTAACCTCTCCTTGGGGTTGCACTTCTTGTGCATTAAGTACCCCTTGTTCCTCAATGTTCCTTCTAGCAGGATGACCTCTGACAACTCTTCTTGGAGGCATGATCTGAAAGACACGCGCAAGCACGAATTAGAAGAAACTTTTTAGAGATAAAATCTTACGCACAAAATGAGTATGAAAGAAGTGAGATAATTTTCTAAGTGTTGCAGCCTCCTAATTATAGGTGTGGTGTGCTTCACACCGATAACTACGACTCTACAGAAATGGCTTCATCGACTCCCTAGGACTCTTGAACTCTATGCTCTGATACCAAGTTTATCATACCCCGAGCCTATACCTTGGGCGGGACTGGCACACGAGAACTATTGTTGGCCCCAAGTGAACCCTTGGCCTGGCTTAACTCTTAGCAGAAGATCTAACTGATGATAAAAGGAAGTAGTAAAATACAATCATGCTAAACTCTCTGGATAGATAAACTAAGAATATTTAGAAATAACATTCGACTTAGCCAAAGAGGCACCTCAGGATCAACATAATCCAATAACAAGCTAATGATGAATGAACTAATTATCTAATTGTCTGTCTATGAAGCCTCTAAAACAAAGATGGATGTCGGGACAAGACCCCCGATCATCCTAACAACTGAAAATTACTAAAACAATGTAAATGGGGATCCTCCAAAAAGCAAAGAGGCTCACCACAAGACATTGAATGCTCAACTGGATCAACGAAGCACTGGATGTTGATCCTGGTTACTTATATCTACATCATAAAAAGATACAGGCCAAATGGCGTCAATATATTAAATGTACGAGCATGCAAGTGGAATACTAAAACACGACATAAGCTTGCAAGGTACTGGAAGAACAAACCTGGTCTTAACTTAACTCAATTAAACTGAACTCATTTCAAAATAAAGCAATAACGTAAATGCAATATAAAGAAAATCTTTTAAAACATGGATATCAACTCTGTGTATTGTAAAAGTACTATAATACTCTGTGTGTATGCAAACATACAATATAAACCCTAGACGTATATAAAATACAAAATACTTATGTTGGAGTTTCTCTAACCTACAACCATCACTTAAGAGTTATTGTGATGATACATCATTTTATCTCACGCAGCCAGGGCCATCCTACACCTTGCCAAGGGTATTAAACCTGACTACTAAGTGGATCCACTATTCTATGCTAAAAAGCAATAAGGAATCATCTAAAAAGTATGACCCTTTTCTACCCATGGCGGCTACATGGTTTATGGGGGATGGGAATTGTCTTAACTCTCCCCCATATCGGTAGTGCTCAAGACTACTCCCAAAATATGAGATAATTGCTCAATACTTAGCTCAAAGGCTCCTATTGGAAATCAAAGTTTCCTCTCTTGCTTAATTTTGAAAGCATTACTCTTTATTGAAAACTAGCTCACAAGCTCTTTTGGAAATCGAAGTTTCCTCTCTTGTTTAAATGTAAAAATATTTTTACACTTTGGGAATACATAGTCCCGATGTACTCTTTTGAAGAAATGAATTTCAATCTTTACTCCTTACTCAACTCAAAACTCAAGTCTTAAAAAAAGTTTAAATGTTTGTAAAAGACTTTTGGAAACTCTATGAACTTCTCTTGACTTGACTCTTAACTTTCCTTGAATTGACTTATGGATTCAAGGCTCATGATCTCATGTTATTGATGATTTCATGTTATTTAGAGGTACCTTAGAGTATAGAAATCAACTAGGAAACATAGGTACGTTTCAAGGGAACTAGTACGGAAAGAAGTGGGAAAAGATGGAAGACCTGGCATCCCTGATGCTCTGAGTGTCGTGGGGCACCAAACCCAAAACCTCATAACTGAACTTGGGGCGCTATTGCTGGCGCGGTGCCCAGAGGTCAAACTTCAGAGAACTTTGTGGGGCGCTCTGAGTGGCGCGGCGCCCCACCCCTCTCCCCAGGTGTTTGACAATTTTTCTTGCTCGTTTTCCAACTCTAAACCCTCTAAACTCAATTGGGTCTTTCCCCAAACACTTAGATTCGACTATATAATCAAAATATGCAAGAATATACTCAAAACGACACCTAATCTCATGAATCAAAATCAAGAACTCATCAACAACTCCAACAATCAAGAACCCATAGAAACTTCAAACAAATTCATCAAGAACTCAATTTCTAAACATTCAAGAATCTAAATTTACTGAAATAAATAAGGATTGGCGCGTGGGTGAACTAACCCAACGCTATGTGATCTCACATACCTCGTAGGGATCAACCCTTGGCGAAATCCACAAGCAAAAACCTCACAAACGACGAACTTTGGCTCTTTCTCCACTTTTCTCCTCTTGCGTTCTTTCTCTAAAAACCCAAGCATGAATTTACAATTGTGTAAACTGAATTCCATCAGTTGAGACCCCAATTTAATTACCAAAAATGAATTTAATTAATTGGGTAATTAAAAGTTCATAATACCCTTCTAAAATCCGGTTTTGACTCTCCTTATCTAGATAGTCCAACTTGAAATCGGCATATCTCACTCATACCAACTCGAAACTAAGAAAACTTGGTGGCGTTGGAAAGATATTTCAAACATATTTCTTATGGTATCTTGTAGCACACGTAACTCATCGTGATATAGGAGTTATGGTCATTTGAAGTTTACCCAAAACTCATACTTAATTTTGTCAAATTTGTAGATTTTTCATTCTTTCCAAAAATGATTCTTTCTAATTCTTTCTCCTTCTAGTTGCTGGGTGTTATAGCATAGTAGGCGAGCAATCGTATCGATATTTGGGTTTGGTAATGAACATTAAGCATGAATTTGAGATGAGTGACATGATCGAAAGAATGGCAACATGAGGGTGATGATGTAAGTCTTGGGATTTGATTTGGTACACTTGACATAGAATAAGTGAGGAATTAAGATGTTAGCTGCAATAAATATGAGTGGTACAAGTGAGAGACTCTAACCTTTAGATAAGGGCAGTGAAGTGTGGCTAAGTCACAACAATAAAAAGAGCCTTAAGAGGTGTACTGAGAGGGTATGTAATTAGAAGAGGTTAAGAGAAAGACCTTAGAAAGAGGTCTTAGTACCCGCTTATAGAGAGTTCGTAAGTCATGAGAGAAACTTCTCCTGAGTGTTAGAGTAAAAGATGATTAGACCATTTAGAGATGATGGAATAGATCCATAGCTTTCAAGTTCAGCTTTAGACCTAAGGGGGAGATGACAAGATGAGAAATCAAGTCAAGTGTTTGAGAGTAAGATAGTAAAGAGTACAGCAGATGTCCTTTCGGAAGTCCTTTTAGTAATGGAGTGATGTTAGAAAGAGGAGCTTGATGTTCTTATCGTGATAGTGATGGTGTGATAATTCCATCTAAGGGAATAAATGAGGAGGATGAGGTTTTACGATTAGAAATAGTTAAATGAGAACCCTTACTTGGTTCCGAAGGATTTGGTTAGTAGGAGTCCATGGAGTTGTTAGAGTACTGAGCTTGAATGGGGTGTCTGTAAACATTAGTTGGTTCTTGATATACGCCCAATGTAGTGGTAAAGAGTAATAGTCTTGGGATGAGATTCCCAATAGAGAGGTATACAACCCGAACCTAAGGATTTGGATTAAGCTTGAATATAGTAAGAGAATACCATTAGACAAAAACCTTATTAAGAGTAACCCCATTCCAGACCTAGTCAAGTAAAACGAGAAACTAAACACACAATAGACACATTAATTAATTAAAGTGCATTCAAATTCTTGAATTATTTGGCAATAAAAAAAACAAAGACGACCAATAAAACCTAATTATGATTAGTTCGAGGACGAATGATCCCAAGGGGGAGATATTGTAACACCTCGGATATTTTTTGAGCTAGGACTCGAACCATCCTTCATTGTGAGTGGGATTTTTCCGAGAAATTTAAAATTTCTTAAGTGTTAAGGTGACTTGATATAGCACCTTAAGTTCCAAAAAGAATTAAAGGAATTCATTCAAGTCATTCCTAAGTTCTTCTTAGATTTGTGTCCACTTCAAACGATCATAACTCTCAGTACATGATGATTTAGGTGTGCCATGAGTTGAAAATGAAAGTTCTTTGAATTATCTTTTTGACGCCAACAAGTTTGCTAAGTTTCTAGGTCGGATTAGAGAGATATGCCTTTTTGAAGTCAAGCTCTCCAGTTAAGGAAAAGTACTTGAAACTAGTAAGGGGTATTTTGGTCTTTTTCTTACCCAATAAGATTTAATTCGTTTTTAGTAAGATTTTAAGGTTCTAATCCAATTAAGTTCAGTCTTATAATCATAATATACGCCTAGGGTATTATTTAAGAGCTGAAGAAGAGAAAATAAGAGAAAAGAGAAGAAAAGAGGAAACAATCAAGGCGTTCGTTGAGGTTTGTGAGTTTTGTTACGGATTTTCCCCATGCGTTTGATCCCTAAGAGGTACGTAAGTTTCCATATTATTGGGTTCATTCACCGACAAGCCAAACATGATTTTCATATTCGAATTCGTTCATAAAGATTGAAAGATTTAAGTTCTTGATAAGTGTTCTTGAAGTTTCATTCTAAATCTTGTTGTGTTGGGGTTTTGATGATTTATTGAGATGAAAGTGAGTGTTTTGAGGGTTTTATTGAGTATATTAGAGTGTACTTATGTTGAGTAACCGAATCCAAGTGATTGTGGAAGAAACCGTTCGAATCTAGGCGAACTGGGTGAGAAAATGAGCAAAGAAAGTCGTCGAGGTTTCCTGGGTTGGGGCCTGGCGCCCTAGACCAGCCAGTCCGACCAAACCACACCTTTGTAGGTAGAGAACTAGCTCCCTGTGCCACTCAGTGTTCCAGGGTCACCTGCCTCACCCGTTCTTCATTGTTTCGTCTATTTGAGTTCTTTCGAAGGGTACCTTTACTCCTCTTTGATTATAAACACTCTAAACTACCTCTAAACACCTAGAAAACATTCATAACTTGAATCAAGACCTTGAATCCATAATTCGAATTCAAGGTAGAGTTAAGATTCAAGTCTTGAGAGTTCTTCCAAACATTTTGAGAACGTCCCTTTAAGTCTTTTGAGGAGTCTTCTACAACTTCAAATAACTTGTTTGAAGACTCAAGTAAGTGAGCATGAGAGTGAGGAGAATGTATTCACGAGTCTACACTATCACCAAGATCCTTCATACCATCAATCCTAAATCTTGAATTCATAATTCAAATTCAAGAGAGAGTTAAGAGTAGAGTTCAAGAAAGTCTTTGAGTTAAATTGTGAATCATGCGAGATCAACTATGGATTTGAACTAAGATTTGAGGAAGTAAGTAAGAGAATGAGAAGAGTTGTATACATGAGTTCCATGTTGTTATGTAGGCCTTCTAGTCGAGTCATTCATGCACATAAATTCTGCATGGACTCCATAAATTGAGTATCATTTAGAAGAGTAGTATCTTCAAGTTCTAAGTCTTGATTATAGAGTTCCTAACCCTTTCGAGATTATATTCCTAATCATGGGACTATTACATGTTACCCATGAAGTCCTTGATTTGAGTAGTTCATTCCCGTAATTCCGTATGAACCCTATAAGTCAGTAGTCTTAAGATGAGAACTATCTTTGAGTCCTTGAGTTGAGTAGTTCATGCCCATAAATCCGCATGAACCCTCTGAGTCGAGCATTCTTGAAACGAGTATTATTATTGAAGTTGTTGAGTTCTGCGTTGTTTAGTCTCGAATATTGAGTTCTCATTACAGTTATTGAAAACCCTAAATTGAGTCGTTCATGTCCATAATTTGGTATGAACTTTACTCTAAGAAGTCTTTTACACTTTTTTTCAAACATGTTTTAAGACTTGAGCATTAAGTTGAGTAAGAGTAACAGTAGAACCGAGTTCATTTCCTTAAAATGATAACAAGGGAACTAAGTATTCCCAAGAGTAAAATGTATTCACATTTAAACAAGAGAGGAACCACGAATTTCCAAGAAAGCTTTTAAGCTAGTTTTTGAGTAATAATCTTAAACCACAGAAAGAGTTATGTTTTTAAACATATGAGTTGAGTATATTTTTAGGAGTAGTATTGAGCACCACTATGCGAACAAGTTCAGATAACTCAAGTTTCCATAAACAATGTAGCCAACATAGGTAAAAAGGGTCATACTTTTTAGATGATTCCTTAATGCTTTTTAGCATAGACTAGTGGATCCACTTAGTTGACGTGTTCTATATCCCGGAAAGTTATAGGACAGTTCTGGCAATGTGGGTGAGACGTTGTATCATCATATAGCTCATAGTGAAGGTTTTCGGTTAGAGAAACTCCACAAAGATATTTTGTATTCTTATATATAGATAGTTTACTTTGTATTTTCATATACAAGTAGAGTTTATCTGGTATCCTTGCATACAAACTGTGTTGTTTTCTATTGTTTTAAAAGTTTTCTATATATTGCATATGTATTGTTGCTTTATATTGAGTTGAGTATCTAGAGTTGAGTTTCCAGAGTTGAATATCTTAGCATTGAGTTAAGCCTTATTTCACTGAGTTGAATATCTTATCATTGATTTGAACTATGTTTCTTTGAGTTTAGTTGAGTGAGTTGAGAAGAGGTAAGTATGTTACTTTCCAATCATTTCAAGCTTATGTTTATGCTCTAGAATTCCCCTTACATGATCGTACATTCCATGTACTGAGTCATTTGTCCTGTATCGTTTCATGATGTAGATACAAGTATTCAGGGTCATCAACAGGAGCTTCGTGGATACCACATGGTGTTCGAGTTAGCTATGGTAAGTCTCCTTGCTTCCGGAGGATTTCATTTACTTTTCAGTTCCGTCAGGATGTCATGGGTCTTGTCCGGACTTCCATCGTTTTCATTTAGAGGCTTCATAGATAGACAGTAGAGTTTGTGAAGGCAGTTTCATTTATCTTGTTAAATGTTTTAAAGACTTGAGATTCATAGTTTTTGCTAGTTGAATTTACCATTATATTTTGAGTTAAATATTTGAGTTTCAATGAATTTTATTTTGTTTTAAGCTTTGTATTCTTGAGTTAGTCTTCCGCTTGTAGTCAACAAGGATGAGGGTTCACTTGGGGACCAGCAATGGTTCTCGAGTGCCGGCCACGTCCAGGGTGTAGGCTCGGGTCGTGACAAATACCTTTCATGTTCTGTTGTTGAAGCCAAAATGGTGGTTTTTAAGCTCAATAAAAATAGTTTCAATGTGCCAAATGGTTTAAATGACCATTTTATCAATTATGCAGGGAGATTATTGGTGGCAATGTTTATATAGTGGTGATTGTCTTGTATAATGGATATATCATTCCTAAGTCCATTACTCGGACAAAATTGATATTTATACTAAAAAAAAGAAGTTAATTCAAACCTTTTATAAGGCCTATCAGTCTAATATGTTTTTTAATTTATATTGATAGATGATATACTAGAAGCTTTACTATCCAAACTAATCCCTCAGAATCAGTCAGGATTTGTAAGAAGCAGAAATATATCATAAAATGTATTATCGGCCAAAAAAATCATTCCAGATATAGAAAAGTGGTAAGCAAATTAATATTGTTTTCAAGTTCAATATGACAAAACTTATGACCGAGTAGTCTTGAATTTTTATAAAGGTGTTGGAAAATGGGCTTCAATTCTATAATAATAAATAAGTTGTGGAAATTATTAGTTAATAATTGGTACTATGTATTGATTAGTAGTCATGCTTATGATTGTTTTCACTATACAAGAGGGGTAAAATAAGTAGATTCCTTATCTCCAACCTTATTCATTTTATCTGCTGAGAAATTTTTTAATGGCTTTAAATGTTTTTTAAACAGAATGTTTAAGAGCTCTTCGTTACCTAAATAGAGTGAGAACATTAATATGATACTATTTTTTTGCCTCTGCTAACAAAACTAGTGTTCAATTGATCATGAAAATCACAAGTGATTATCAGAGACAATCTATACAAAAGGTAAATAAAGACAAAAGCTCCTTTTATGTTTTTCATAAAACTGTTAGGAATATCATTGAAGAGATATATAGAAGATTATACATGCTGTAATAAAGGTATTTTCCATCTTTCATTTATTTTGGTTGTCCCATTAAACATGCTAGGAAAAGAAAGACATTTTTTTAAACTTATACAGAAGGTACAGAATAAATTGCATATTTGAAAAGAGAAATTCTTCTTCTTTAATGATAAATATGCGCTCATTAACAATGTTCTGTAAAGTTTACCTATTTATCTTCTTTCTTTCATCACGCCTCCTAAGTGTGAAATTTATGATTTGCATAGATCATTTGCAAGGTTTTTGTGGAACTTTAAAGAAGATGAGAGGAGTAAACGTGGTGTTTCATGATCTGATTTTTGTTTTGCTAAATATGAAGAGGGATTAGGCTTGAGATCTCTCTTTGATGTTTTCAAAGTATTATTTGCTAAGCTTGAGTGAAACTTTAGAATAAAAATACTATGTGTTCCAATTTTATGTGGAATAAATACTGCAAGAGGCATAGACCTTAAGCAGTTGAATGGTGCAGGGGGTCACAAACTTGGAAGATTGTGTTTGAGCTAGAGGGAACATCGACCAAGAAATTTCGTGGGAAATAAAGAGTGGTCATGCTAATGTTTGATTTAATAATTGAACACAATTGGGATCATTATATTATTATCTTCCTATTTAAGATCTCTTCCAATTGAAAATAGAGGATATCAGACAACTTAGACAGAATAGGTAGTGAAATAATAAACTTTTTACTGGAAAAGCTCCTATAAAAAGTCTGTCAACATATTCAAGAAAAAGTTAATGTTTTTGTTTATTAAAATTGTTGTGACAAGCCTTATGGATGGATAACAGTTCAAGTAAATTCTCTGTGGCGAGATTTTGTTGGATGTTGAGGCATAGAGGAGGTTCAATAGTATTATAAGCATTTATGTATCAAATGAGATCCTATCAAACTTTTTTTCCTCTTCCAGAGGTTGTGTATGAAAAGAATTTCTATTAAGACTATAAGAGTAAGGAGGACGAAATGTTGTTGTTCAAGAATATAAAAACGGTAAGTTAGATATTAGGAAGTTAACTTTTCAAGGGTAATGGCTTTAGCCTTTTAAGGATTTGAGCCTTTAAGTCTTCAATGTACTAGTACTACTAATCTAGTATATCAAGCCTCAAGTGTCAATGATTTACTTGGGTCAGGATTATAAGCCTTGAATTTAAATGGGCTTTAAAAAATTTATCCCAACCCTATCCTAATAACAAATTGGATTGGATCGACCTTATGGGCCAAGTCCATTTTGACAGCCCTAAATGTCTATACCCTAAACCTAGTCTATAAAAGGAAATAGAACGACCTACTTTGTGGGGACTTTTATAAGCAACGGCAGGAGCAATTGCAGTAACAAAGAGATCCTTTCTCAAAATCTATATGCTGACCATTTATTTGTATCTCTGTCCTCCTCGACATTTGAAGGTATAATCTTTAACCCTCCCTCTCATTTATATATTCGAATGATGTCTTTTCTTTTCTTTTTCTCTTTGAATGAGTTGATTTTATTACATACTTCTTACATACCTCTTAGGGATCATACCCAGGGGAAAATCCGTAACAAAACTCAAAACCTCAACGAACGCCTTGATCGTTTCCTCTTTTTTTCTCATTTCTCTTCTTCAGTTCTCAAATAAAACCCTAGGCGTATATTATGATTATAAGACTGAAACTAATCGGATTAGAACCTTAAAACCTTACTAAAAACGAATTAAATCTTATTGGGTAAGGAAAAGACCAAAATAACCCTTACTATTTTCGGGTACTTTTCCTTAACTAGAGAGCTTGACTTCAAAAAGGCATATCTCTCTAATCCGACCTAGAAACTTAGCAAACTTGATGACGTCAGAAAGATAATTCGAAGAACTTTCATTTTCCAACACATGGCACACATAAATCATCATGTACTGAGAGTTATGATCGTTTGAACTAGACCCAAATCTAAGAAGAACTTAGGAATGACTTGAACGAATTCCTTTAATTCTTTTTGGAACTTAAGGTGCTATATCTAGTGACCTTAACACTTAAGAAATTTTAAATTTCTCGGTAAAATCCCACTAACAACGAAGGATGGTTCGAGTCTTAGCTCAAAAAAATTCCGGGGTGTTACAATATCTCCCCCTTGGGATCATTCGTCCTCGAACTAATCATAATTAGGTTTTATTGGTCGTCTTTGTTTTTTTTATTGCCAAATAATTCAAGAATTTGAATGCACTTTAATTAATTAATGTGTCTATTGTGTGTTTAGTTTCTCGTTTTGATTAATATTGAATCATCTTCCAATTAAATTGGTTATTTGTTTCCAATTTGTTGTTGGTAAACTTGAAATAATAGTAAATTTGAGACATTAGTTTCTTAAGTTAGAAATTTTCTAGACCTAAAATTAATGTTTATGGCCTCAACTTTAATTTAATCACTAATGAGAACAAAGAAAGAAAGAGTGATAAAATCAACTATCCCAATTTAATAAAATAATCTATCCAAATGATAAGCACTAACGAGATCTTCCATAATATATTGTCTTAACTAAAGTCACAACTTTTTGCTTGATATAAAAATAATCAATAAAGTGGGATGGTCGCATTTATATGTCTTGACCCAAAACCTCTTTAAAATATAATTATTTGATTCAACGAACATGTAAACTCTATATTTAGGTGTGATATACAAAGAGAAATCGGATTTACTCATCTTGATAAGTGTATGTCGAAGTTGAGGTTGCAACTTTGTTTCTTAGATAAGAGTCAAGACTAATAGAATTTAACAATTTAAGTGAAACATAGGCAAATGATCTAACTAGAAATAATTTGAAAAACAACTCTTTTAGCACCACATGATTCAGGGATGCCTTATACCTTTCCTAGGTCAAACAAATTCTTTACTCGGTCTTTTGTTTTTGCAGACCAATAAAAGGAATCATTCCTTTTTTATTAGAGATTAAAAAAGGTGATTTCAAACATTATAACTCAACTCCAAGTGACAACTCTATAAATAAAAAATATTTATTCAATACCATCACTTAAATTGAAAAACCATTTCTTATTCGTCTTCGATGATGAAAAAAGAGCTGTGGCAACAAGTAATTAGCTTGCTTATTAACTAAGAATTATCAGTCATTATTCAACTAATTGGAGCTAGTATATATAATTCTTATTATTTTTTCTTCAGTTAACTTCTTGTGTCTTTTTACTTTTAATAAGTATAACATGCTTAAAAATACTACCACAACTATATAAATAAATAAGTTAACTATTTTTTCAGGGAAACAACACATTTTATCCTTTTTATATAGATTGTGTTGGTTAAACTTAAGTGATGACATGTTTTTTTCTACAATCCTAACGTAGTCCACAGTTATGTCGGAATAGGGTTAAATAAGATAACTTAAAACTATGTTAATGTTGCAATAGGGTTCATATTTTCTTCTTGCCTTGCCTGATTGTGAAAATGATTTTGCCTGGTATGCAGAGTTTATAAGGAGCCTAAGTTTGAAAAATCATGTTGGGATTGTAAAACTTTGTGATGGAACCAACATGTTCTTGGTGCCATCGCAACCCTAGCACGATCTCTTAAACTCAAGTTCCCCAGAAATTCTATGTGTGAGGAAACATCCATTTTACTTTCAGGCAAGAAGAAAATAAATTCAACCTGAAAACATCATCTGCATATTGTTTAGTCAACTTGTCTAACCCCGTTCTGTCGTAGAAATTGACTATATCAAACATGTTACCACTTGAGGTAGTTGACACAATCCAACTAATTTGAAATATATATATATATATAATGTAGCATCCTGCCTTAGAAAGAGCTAAATTTAGACAACGTTAAATTGGAAATAGCCAAATCTGGAATTTTACAAGTTATGCTTGAGTTATAAGCTTTGGGTCTACATCAAACGACCATAGGTTTCATTACAGGATGAGTTGGGTGGTCCATAAGATATCAAATGAAAGTTATTGGAATCCTCTTTCCAACGCCACCAAGTTTTCTAATTTTTGAGCTCTTATGAGGGAGATATGCCGGTTTGAAGTCTGGCTGTCCAG
The DNA here is from genome assembly GCF_000226075.1 of Solanum tuberosum. Lineage (NCBI taxonomy): Eukaryota > Viridiplantae > Streptophyta > Magnoliopsida > Solanales > Solanaceae > Solanum > Solanum tuberosum. The sequence continues at coordinate 812,208 of NW_006238938.1, read as the reverse complement.
TTAAGGAAAGTTACCCGAAAATATGAGGTGTATTTGGTCTTTTCCTTACCAAATCAGATTAATTTGATTTTTAGTAATATTTTGGGGTCAAATCTGATTTGGGTCAGTTTTCATAAATCAAACTACGCTTAGGATTTTTAGAGGAGTTCGAGAAGAGGAGAAAAAGAAAAAAGTTCAAGGCGTTCGTCAAGATTCTTGATTTTTGTTGCGGATTTTGCCAAGGGTTTTATCCCTAAGAGGTATGTCAGTTCTCATAGTGTTGGGTTCGTTCACCCACACGTCAATGATGTTTTTATAAGCAATTTCGTTCTCAAAATTGAAGGAATTGAGTTCTTGATCAGTGTTCTTGAAACATTGTGTTCATTTTTTAATTAGGATGGGTTTGATGAGTTCTTGAGATAATGGTATGGGATTTAAGAGTTTAAGATAATATAGGTATCAACGTTGATAAAACTCTTTCACTCAATTTTCAGCTTGTCACGCCCCGAAGCTACTACCTGTATACGGACACGGACCTAGGATCACGAGTGACCCCAAGCTAACCGTTCTGGCATATCATAAGCATACTTAAAGGTAATCTGAATGAATAAATACTGTGTGGAAACTAATCATAAGATAAGCTTCAATGATGGGGAATACCCATATTAACTCTGAATATATAAATAGTGAGAGTTTAACAAAAACTGAAAAGTCAAACTCAAATACTAAAACTGAATCTAATTATGTCTAAAATAAAGCCTCTACTGACTAGAAATGTTGGGACATGCCCCATCTAGATCTAGAAAATACAGAAAACTAAAGACTAAATAGAAAGGAAAATAATCATGTCAATCATTCTCGAAGAATAAGGACTCACCAGTGATGCTGCTGAACTAAAGATCGGGAACCGATCTATGCGTGATCTGAAAACTGAGAACCTGAACTTACATCACTAGAAGATGTAGCGCAGAGTATGCGTCAATACTTAAAAGGTATTGAGCATGCAAGATAGAGCAAAGCTGAACAATAAAAATAACTAAACCAAAGAATATATCTGAGCAATGATCCGAGATAAGCATGATACTAAACTGAGATTACAAAACATGAAATGAGTGAATGCAATGACCAAGTTTATGACATACTGAGACTGAATACTGGACTGTGACTAGACACGTGGTCAATGCAATAGAGTCTGACTGTAAGGAAGCTAATACTAACCGACATAAAACCACATGAGCTAAATGTGGAGTCCGATGTATACGCCCCATCGAGAGGACCCAATATACCCTGCCAGAGGTATAAAGGCATGACTGGTGTGATCACTAAAATGATCCGCACAGTGGGGACTTACAACCTACGGGGGACGTAGTTCTGGGACTTGAGGGTGACTGACCCTAGTCCACTCGATATTTAGCTACTCCCAATTGAATATCCAATTCACAATTTATGACTAAATTTTTGTAATACTGGATAGCTTAAAATACATACATGCTAACTGAAAATGCAACTTTAATGTATTGATAATGAAACATTCAAATCTGAGGCATGTATATCTGAAATAACTGGCCTAGTATGTTTAATTTATATACTAAAAGAACTACATAGCTAGGGTTCTGAATTCATGAAAGAATCTACGCAAAATAATACCAAAATCATGATAATCTAATTAGGAACATTATAGTAACTAATTTATAATGATCTACTGAAATTCTAGCAACTTGAGGTCTAGATAATATTAGGGGAATCAAGGATCTGACTGAATTCTAGGGACCTAATGGGTGAGAGTAATACACTAGTGAAATCGCACATACTTGGTGACGAAATTCACGGAGAAATCTTTCGATTTAGGGGCTAGAACTGATGAAAACTTGTTGTGTTCTTGAACTAGGGTTGCTCGACTTCGTTCTCCTCTTTTGCTTTAAGTTTGCTGATTTTTTTGTGAATAATTGATTAGGTTAGGTTCTAATTAGTTTACTAGGCTAAAACTGACCAAAACCACATAGTTTAGGGGTTAAACAATGTAGTTTAGGGGTCCAACGCATAAGGAAAAGACCAAGCGATCCCTGACTTAAAATCTACTAAAACCACCGACGAGACTGATCTACTGTCCGTCCTATTATTTTGTCGATCGACTTCAGAGGATGAGTTCTAGGGGGTCCTAAGGGTCTCGACCTATGGACTAATTGACGGTCTGTGGTCTAACCCACGGTCTGTCCTATCAGTCCACCGATCGACGTCAGAGACTAGGTTTTAAGGCCTCGATCCACGGACTTGGACCACGGTCCATGGTCTGACCTGCGATCCATGGGTCCAGTCGTGGTTCATACCTTAGAATAGTTTTTGTCTAAGTTTCTGAGGAGGGTTGCAGGGGGCCATCCACGGACTACTAGTATGGGTCGTGGGTCACCTTATAGTCCGTGGTTGGCAACTGTAGGTCGCACCTATAACTTTTGGAAATCTGTTGGTTTGGTATGTTTTAGGATACAGGGTGTTACATATCTCCCCCTTGAGAACATTCTTCCTCGAATGAAGTCTAAATTAGTTAGATAGCGAGGGAAAGAATTGCAAACCCTACCACTAATTACTAGAAACTGATATCTGACTGAACTACGTTCCAAGGACATGCAATTACGCTGAATATGCAAGTTTAAACCGAAGAAACATGATACTAAGACTGAATCAACGCAAGAATGACTAAAAAACTTGAGAGAAACTAGTACCTCAAGCTGGAATGGAATTGGAAGAAAAGAGATGAGGATACTTGGCCTTCATGGCTGCTTCTGCTTCACAAGTAGATCCCTCTATAGAGTGACTCCTCCACAAAACCTTAAGTGAAGTGACTTCTTTGTTTCTGAAACTTCGAACCACACGATCAAGGATTTCAACTAGCACATCCTCATAAGTGAGACTATCCTTCATAGACACACTTTCTAAGGGTACAATAGATGTTGGATCACCCACACACTTCTTCAACAACGAAATGTGACAAACCGAATGCACTGCTGCTAGTTTTGTTGACAACTCTAACTTATAAGCCACTTTATCAACTCTTTTCAAAATCTTGTAAGGTACATAGCTAGGACTAAGCTTCCCTTTCTTGACAAATCTCATCACCCCCTTCATAAGTGATACTTTTAGAAAAGCCCAATCATCAACTTGGAACTCTAAATCCCTTCTCCTTACATTTACATAGGACTTCTGGCGACTCTAGCTGTCTTAAGTCTATCTCTAATGAGTTGCACTTTCTCCATATCATCATGAATTGAATCTGGTCCTATCAAGGTTGCTTCGCCTATTTCAAACCAACCAACTGGAGATCTACATCTATGCCCATACAATGCCTCATAAAAGGCCATCTGAATGCTGGAATGGTAACTATTATTGTAGGCGAACTCTATAAAAGGAAGGTGATCATTCCGACTACCCTTGAAATCGATCACACAAGCTCTCAACATGTCCTCTAAGGTCTGAAATGGTACGTTCTGCCTGACCATCCATCTGTGGATGAAATGTTGTGCTAAGGTTAACTAGAGTACCAAGACCTTTCTAAAAAGAATTCAAGAAATGAGAGGTAAATTGAGGACCTCTATCTGAAATGATAGACAAAGAAACCCCATGCAACCTGAATATCTCAGTAATGTAAAGCTTGGCATAGTCCTCCGCCTAATTCGTAGTCTTAACAGCCAAAAAGCGCGCAAACTTAGTGACTCTATCAAATATCACCCAAATGGAGTCATGATGTCTGCGAGTACGAGGTAAACCTGTAATGAAGTCCATGTTGATCACTTCCCACTTCAAAGTGTGAATGTTGATCTCTTGAGTCATACCTCTTCGTTTCTAATGTTCCACCTTCACTTGCTATCAATTAGGGCACTTAGCCACAAAATCGCTATATCCCTTTTCATACCATTCCACCAAAAGACTTCTCGCAGATCATGGTACATCTTAATGGTGCCTAGATGAATAGAATATCTTGAGCTATAATGGCTCTGATTCAGTCAGATCCATAAATATGTCTCAATATTATTCAGACCTTAATCAACAATGATATTTTCATTATTTAGTTTTGCATTAAATGCTTTAAATAAAAACTATCGTCTTCTTCTACAAACCTTTAAAATTGCTTTCTTTCACATTCTTTTTACCACTTTGTTCTCTTCTAGAAAAAATCACAGCCTCAATCCTATAAACCTTCCTAGCACTTCATGTGTTTGATGTTTTCCACGTATACCTATGATGAAGCATTTTAAAAGTGAATTAGTATAATCATTAAGAATCAATAAAGAACATAGATCATGAATAAATATGTAGAGTCTAGTAAAGAATACACTATAAGATTATGACATATTATAGTAATTCTTTAACCTTCAATGATTTTGGTGCTCGTATACTTTACCATCACCATTACTATTACTAGCATCTAACACCAACTATTATCATCACCACAGTTATAAATTATCTTTATCATCACTAGCAAACATAAATATTTTATACTTTATCAAAAAATAATAATTTAATTTTATTAAATTTATATTTTCTAATATTTAATTACTTTTTACCTGATAAATATATATAGTTATTATGTTTACAAATATATAAATTATACACATTCATATATTGAAAAACAAACAATCTTAATCATCTAGTGTTAAGATCTAGAGAAAATATCTTAATATTCAGATTTGCATTAAGATTCAGATGTCTTAATTTTAATGAAAACAAATGAGGCCTGAAAGAACAAGAAATAGTGTGTATTCTGAAATACTTTTAGTTTCTAATGTGAATTTGGAGTATTGGAATAAAAATTCTGAAAACTTGGTAAGTAATTTGTTGTTTTATAACAATGAAATAATGGGTTTACAATTAATATAAAAAAATATTGCATTCTTAACATCCCCATACGAGAAAATAATGAGGCGCACTAATTAATTAAAGGGTTAAACAATGAACAAAAGTAAATAATGATGTATGTAAGAGTTACTTAATTACTATCACAATTTTAGCTAATATGAAATGCACATACGTAAAAGAAAAAGTTTGATCAACATATCTATTAGAGTCTCAGATATGAGTTCACAATTAAATATTTATGGTATAATTTCATGCAGGAATGTTTTCAAAACGACGATCATGTGTACATATCCATCTTAGAAATTCTGAAGATGTACAACAAGGAGAACAACAAGAACATCGATGAAGTCTACAATGAGGTGATAAATCATTTTACATTTGGATACAAAAATATTATTAGATGATCTTCATGCTATAATTTGTGAATATCTTTTTGTTTAATGTGTAGATTGCCATATGTCGCAATGATCATCCAAATTTACTTGATGACTTCACAATTTTTTACCAGATTCTTCAATATTTGTCGCAGTGGTTCGACATCATATCAATCAATTACCCATCCTTTTTAATTCCTTATAATAATTTTATTATCATGACTAAAGCTTGGTAATTTTTCTCAAAAAAGTGTTAGGGAGATTGGTTGGGTTGTTTGGAATTCTTTCGTCAATTTTATTAGCAATAAATATTGTTAAATGGTGTCTTCAATATTATCATCTTCACTTCTACCAAATTAAGAAAAAAAATCATTCATTCTTTGTTTTTCTTCTCATATATATAAGGAAATAATTTTATTGGTAATTGTTTATTCATATGGAAAGTACTAATGTAATTAAAACATGGTTAACCTCCTTGTTCGGATTGACTTTTCCTTTTTTACTTATAAGCTAAAAGTTATAAACTAAAAAATTTAACTACTGAATTAATTTTTAGCAATTTTACTTTAAAAAAGTGCTTATAAACGTTTTTAATTCTTTCACACACTCAAATTGCTTTAAAACTATTTTAACTTAAAATAGGCCAATTCAAACAAGCTCTAAATCAAGGGTTCAATTAAATTGAAAGAAGGTTAAATTTGTGCTTCTTTAATAGTAATATTAATAACAACAACAATAACAACACGAACAACAGATAAATTTTTTGATGAGGTTTGATATTTCATAAATAATTTTGACAAACGTGGCGTATTGATGAATAATATTCGATGTTAATCCTCGTTTTATGCTTGAGTTTATTTATGGATGTTAAATTGAGTTGCATAGTAGTTCGCTAGTTTGTTTAATCAAAAGAGATATAAATTAACAAATATTTCTTCACTGTCTTGTTTTGATTGAATCGTTATTTCTTTCAAGTAATTGAAAGTGCTTTTTGAAATTATCTATTGAATCAAAAGGAGATATTATTTTTGTCCAGACTATCCCCTAACAGTTTTTCTCACACACATTTATTAATGGTTATGTAATTAGTTTATTCATGGGATACTGGATTTAATCAAACGAGATTAAATAGAAACTATAAAGGCCCAATCTATTAGTGATATATTCTGCTTTGGGCCTAGGCCTGCACGATTTAAAACACGTCACTAGTTGATAAAGTCTGTCTATTTATATACCCAACATTTTTCCTATATTTTATCAATATGAGACTTCTTATCTTATGTTGGGGTGTCACATACACCCCATTATGGAATCAGCTTCCTCGTTGAGGTTGCCCCACCACTTGGAATTTGGCTAGACTCAACACTAAGGTTTACCTTGCCTTATTGAAATTTTTTGAAACTCAGTTGAACTTTGGCCCACATCGATCAGACTAACATAGAAGTGACTCTGAGACCACTTCTAATGGCCAAGTTCGCTAGTGACATTGTGCGGTTTAGACCTAGGCCCACACGATTATAATTGTGTGACTAGTTGGTAAGGTGTGCTTACTTATATACCCAACAACTCTCTTATGGTTTATTGATGTGGACTTCTTATATTAAGTTGCGGTGTCACGACCCGAGCCTACACCCTGGGCGTGGCCGGCACACGAAAACCATTGCTAGTCCCCAAGCGAACCCTCATCCTGGCTGACTACAAGCGGAAGACTAACTCAAACATTCAAAGCTTAAAACAAAATAACATTCATTGAAACTCAAATAATTAACTCAGAATATAATCTTATATTCAACTAGCCAAAACTAGGCAACTCAAGTCTTTAAAACATTTAACAAGATAAATGAAACAGGTTCTCAAACCCTACAATCTATCCATGAAGCCTCTAAATGACAAAGATGAAAGTCGGGACAAGACCACCGACATCCTGATAAAACTAAAAAGTAAATGAAATCCTCTGGAAGCAAGAAGGCTCACCATAGCTAACTCAAACTCCATGTGGTCCATGTGGTATCAATGAAGCTCCTGTTAATGACCCTGAATACCTGTATATGCATCATGAAATGATGCAGGTCAAATGGCTCAGTACGTGGAATGTACGAGCATGTAAGGGGAATTCTAAAGCATAAACATAAGCTTGAACTTGATAAAAAGGAAACACACTTACTCATCTCAACTCACTCATGCTAAACTCGACTCAAGAATAAGAAACATAGTTCAACTCAATGATAAGATATACAACTCAGTAAAATAAGGTTCAACTCAATAATTGGATACTCTACTCTGGGTACTCAACTCAATATAAAGAAACAATACATATTCAATATATGGAAACCTTTTAAAACAGTAGAATGTAACTCAGTTTGTATGCAAGTATACCAGATAAACTCTTCTTGTATATGAAAATACAAAGTAAACTATGTGTATATAAGAATACAAAATATCTCTGTGGGAGTTTCTGTAACCGTCAACCATCACTATGAGCTATGTGATGATACAACTTCTCGCCCACGCTATCAGAATTGTCCTATACTTTGCCGGGGTATAGAACCTGTCAACTAAGTCGATCCACTATTCTATACTGAAAAGCCTTAAGGAATCATCTAAAAAGTATGACCCATTCTACCCAC
>NW_006238938.1:789456-804257 GCF_000226075.1 Solanum tuberosum | reverse complement strand
TAACTAGCTCATATGTTTAAAAACATAACTCTTTCTGTGGTTTGAGATTATTACTCAAAATCTTTCTCTAAAAAGAGATGTTACTAAAACTGCTCAAAACTTTTTTGGAAATCTCTGTTTCCTTCTCTTTTAAATGTGAAAACGTTTACTCTTGGGAATACTTAGTTCCCATATATCATTTTAAAGAAAATGAACGCGACTCTACTCTTTCTCAACTCAATTGCTCAAGTCTTAAAATAATTTTAGAAAAATTTGTAAAATACTTCTCAGAATAAAGTTCATGTTGAATTATGGACGTGAACGACTCAATTCAATGTTTTCAATAACCATAACTAGAAATCAACACTCGAGACGCAACAAATCTGAACTCAAGAACTTTAATGATAATAATCGTATCAAAAATGCTCGACTCAGAGGGTTCATGTGGAATTATGGGCATGACTTACTCAACTCAAGGACTCAAAGATACTTCTCATATCCAGACTGCTCGACTGATAGGGATCATGCATAATTATGAGCATGAAAAACTCCACTCAAGGACTCCATGGGTAATATGTAATAGTCACATGATTAGGAATAAAATCTCAAAAGGGATAAGGAGCTCAATACTCAAGGCTTAGAACATTGAAGATACTACTCCTCTCAAAGATACTCAACTTATTGAGTTCATGCGGAATTATTGGGCATGAACAAATCGACTCAAGGCTATGAATAACCATATGGAACTCATGTATACAACTCTTCTCAGTTCATGCGGAATTTATGGGCATGAACGACTTGACTCGTAGGTCTACATAACATTATGGAACTCATGTATACAACTCTTCTCATTCTCATACTTACATTCTCAAAGCTTAGCTCAAATCGATAGTTGATCTCAAAGGATCCACAACTAAACTCCAAGACTTTCTTAAACTCTACACATAACTCTTCCTTGAATGTGAATTATGAATTCAAGAGTTATGGTTCATGATATGAAGGATCTCGTGATGACAAAGTAGACTCATGAATACATTCTCCTCATTGTTATACTCACTTGCTCGAGTCTTGAAACAAGTTATTTAAGTTTGTAGAAGACTCCTCAAAAGACTCAAAGGGACTATCTCAAATGTTTGGAAAAACTCTCAAGGCTTAACTCTTCACTCTACTTTGAATTTGAATTATGAATTCAAGGTTATGATTTGTGGTAGGAAAGATACCTTGATGATTAAAAGTGTTTTAGATAGTTAATCATGAGAAACGGTTGAAAAACACTGTCTGGGGGAGCAAGTCCGCGACACAGAGATGAATTATAATATTTGGTCGCGAATTAATTTTGAAACAGTGGAGTCCACGTTCTCTCCGCGACATGGAGAGAAAATTTCACCTCTGAGGAACATGTCCTTATTTTCTGCCCGATCTTTTCTTAATTGTTTTCGACACTAATTCACCTAGAATCAAATGGTTTCTTTCCCAATCACTTGAATTTGATTACTCAACATAGTTACACTCTAATTTACTCAATACAGCCCTCAAAACACTCACTTTCTTCTCAATAGTTCATCAAAATCCCAACAAAACAAGATTTAGAATGAAACTTTAAGAACACTTTTCAAGAACTTAAATCTTGTAATCTTTATGGACGAATTCGGATATGAAAAATATGTTTGGCTTGTGGGTGAACGAACCCAACACTATGGAAGCTTACATACCTCTTAGGAATCAAATCCATGTCGAAAATCCACAACAAAACTCAAGAACCTCGACGAACGCCTTGATCCTTTCCTCTTTTCTCTTCTTTTTTCTTGTTGAACTCTCAACAAAAACCCTAGGAATATATTAGGATTATAAAACTGAACCCAATAGGATTAGACCCTTAAAACCTTACTAAAAACGAATTAAATCTGATTGGGTAAGGAAAAGACAAAAATAACCCTTACTATTTCGGATAATTTTCCTTATTTTGACAGCCCGACTTCAAACGGGCATATCTCGCTCATACGAGCTCGAAATTTAGCAAACTCAGTGTCGTTGGAAAGATAATTAAAAGAACTTACATTTTAAATCTCATGGCACACCTAAATAATCCTGTATTGAGAGTTATTGTCGTTTGAAGTTGACCCAAATCTTAGAAGAACTTAGGAATGACTTGAACGAATTCCCTTTGATTCTTTTTGGAACTCAAGGTGCTATATCTAGTGACATTAACACTTATGAAAAAATTAAATTCATTGGTAAAATCTTACTCACTACAAAGGATGGTTTGAGTCTTAGCTCAAAAAAGATTCGAGGTGTTACATGCGGTGTCACAAATTTACAATGATTTGATACAATTCTTGTTAATCAATATTTTATTTGGGATGTATGGCACAATGAATATGAAGTATTTAGCTAGAGCTGGTCTAATCATGCACCATTTCTTCTGTCTTGTAGTAATCAAGTTTCTCCTAGGAGAAGACCTATTAGATTTTTGAAATATTGCGTGAAAGATCATAATTTTAAAATGGTTGTTGTGAGAGAGGTTTGGGAGTTTATTTACTCAGAAGATGTCTTTATAAATTTGAAGTTGAAGATGAAGAAGACTAACATTACTCTTACTAAATGAAGTAAAATTACCTTTGAGAATATTTTGAAGAAATAAACATAAAGGAGCATATTGTCAAACTAAAAGAGGGTATATTTAAAGAATTTCTTACATTTGAGAACATGACGTGTTGAAACATACTCATGCTGAATTGACTCCTTTTTTCAAGATCAATTTTACTAAGAATTTTTATGTCGTTAAAGTCTCTCTATTAGAAATGGTTCCGAAATTATTAATTAGGGAGCTGATTTACTTAATCTTTTTCATGTTCTGCTGATGAAGTGGTGGTTTTTAAGCTCAATAAAAATAGTTTCAGTGTGCCAAATGGTTTAAATGACCATTTTATCAATTATGCTGGAAGATTATTGGTGACAATGTTTGTATAGTGGTGATTGTCTTCTTTAATGGATATATCATTCCTAAGTCCATTACTCACAAAAAATTGATATTTATATGGAAAAAAAAAACTAATTCAAACCTTTTATATGTCCTATCAGTATAAGATGTTTTTTTTTTAATATAGATTGATATATGATAGAGTAGAAGCTTTACTATCCAAACTAATCCCATAGAATCAGTCAAGATTTGTAAGAAGGAGAAATAAATCATAAAATGTTTTAACAGCCTAGAAAATCATTTCATATATAAAAAAGAGGCAAGTCAATTAATATTGTTTTCAAACTGAATATGACAAAAACTTATGACCGAGAAGTGGGGAATTTCATAAAGATGCAGGAAAAATGGGCTTCAATTCTATGATAATAAATAAGTTGTGGAAATTATTAGTTAATAATTGGTACTATGTATTGATTAATAATCATGCTTATGATTTTTTTTTCACTATACTAGATGGGTAAAACAAGTAGATTCCTTATCTCCAACCTTATTCATTTTAGCTGCTAAGAAATTTTTTAACGGCTTTAAATGTTTTTTTTAAAACAGACGGTTTAAGAGCTCTGTGTTACCTAAATGGAGTGAGAACATTAATATGATACTATTATTTTTGCCTTTGCTGACAAAACTAGTGTTCAATTGATCATGAAATTCACTAGTGATTACGAGAGACAATCTGTACAAAAGGTAAATAAAGACAAAAGCTCCTTTTATGTTTTCCATAAAACTGTTAGGAATATCATTCAAGAGATACATAGAAGAATATGGATGTTGTAATAAAGGTATTTTCCATCTTTAATTTATTTTGGTTGTCCCATTAGACATGCTTGGAAACGAAAGACATTTTTTAAACTTATACAAAAGGTGCAGAGTAAATTGCATATTTGGAAAGAGAAATTATTCTTATTTAATGATAAGTATGTGCTCATTAACAATGTTCTGTAAAGTTTACTGATTTATCTTCTTTCTTTCATCACACCTTCTAAGTGTGAAATTTATGATTTGCATAGATCATTTGCAAGGTTTTTGTGGAACTTTACAGAAGATGAGAGGAGTAAGCATTGTGTTTCATGGTCTGATTTTTGTTTGGCTAAAGATGAAGAGGAATTAGGCTTGACATCTCTCTTTGATGTTTTCAACGTATTATTTGCTAAGCTTGAGTGAAACTTTAGAATTAAAAAAACCATATTTTCCAATTTTATGTGGAATAAATACTACAAGACGCATAGACCTCAACCAGTTAAATGGTGCAGGGGGTCACAAACTTGGAAGCTTGTGTTTTAGCTAGAGGAAAAATCGACCAGGAAATTTGGTGGGAAATTAAGAGTGGTCATTCTAATGCCTGATTTAATAATTGGACACAATTGGGATCATTGTATTATTATCTTCCTATTTGAGATCTCTTTCAATTGAAAATAGAGGATATCTGACAACTTAGATAGAATAGGCAGTGAAATAATAAACTTTTTTACTGCAAAAATGTTCCTATCAAAAGTCCATCAACAAATTCAAGAAAAAGTTAATGTTTTTGTTGGTCAAAATTGCTGGGACAACCTTGGTGGATGGATAACAGTTAAAGTAAATTCTCTGTGGCGAGATTTTGTAGGATGTTAAGGCATAGAGGAGGTTCAACAATATTATAAGCATATACGGATCGAAGGAGATCCTTTCAAACTGTTTTTCTTCTTCTAGAGGTTGTGTAAGAAAAGAATTCCTATTAAGACTATAAGAGTAAGGAGGATGCAAAGTTGTAGTTCAAGAATATAAAAACGCTAAATTAGATATTAGGGAGTAAAATTTTCAAGCGTAATGGCTATAGCCTTTTAAGGCTTTAAGACTTTAAGTCTTCAATGTACTAGTACTAGTAATCTAGTATATGTTATATTAAGCCTCAAGGGTCAAGGATTTACTTGGGTCAGATTTATAAACCTTGAATTTAAATGGGCTGTAAAGTTTTTATCACAACCCTACCCTAATAACAAATTGGATTGGATCGACCATATGGGCCAAGTCCATTTTGACATCCCTAGCTGTCTATACCCTAAACCTAGTCTATAAAAGGAAATAAAACGACCTACTTTGAGGGGACTCTTAATAAACAGCAGCAGGAGCAATTGTAGTAGCATATAGATCCTTTCTCAAAACCTATATGCTCACCATTTATTTGTATCTCTGTCTTCCTCGACATTTGAAGGTCTAATCTTTAACTCTCCCTCTCATTTATATATTCGAATGATGTCTTTTTTCTCTCTCTTTGATTGAGTTGATTTTATTACATACCACTTTTTGTTGCTTGTTTAAGAAAGACTTTCTTTTCATTTGTCGTCAGATTTGAGTGGGAAAAGACTTCCTAATATTAAAAATTATTTTTTTAATCAAATGCATGCAGTAGCTAATCATAATTAGGTTTTATTTGTCTACTTTGTTTTGTTTTGCTTGCCAAATAATTCAAGAATTGGAATGCTCTTTAATTAATTAATTTCTCTGCTGTGTGTTTAGTTTCTCGTTTTGATTGATTCTAATTCATCTTCCAATAAAATTGGTTATTTCGTTCCAATTTGTTGTTGGTAAACTTGAAATAACAGTAAATTTGAGACATTAGTTTCTTAAGTTAGAAATGTTCTAGGCCTAAAATTAATCTTTTTGGCCTCAACTTTAATTTAATCACTAATGAGAACAAAGAAAGAAAGAGTGATAAAATCAACTGTCCCAGTTTATTAAAATAATCTATCCAAATGATAAGCACTAACGAGATATTTCGTAATATACTGTCTTAACTAAAGTCGCAATTTTGTGCCTTATAGAAAAACAATCAATAAAATGGGATGGTCACATTTATATGTCTTGACCCAAAACCTGTTTAAAATATAATGTTTTGATTCAATGAACATGTAAACTCTATATTTAGGTGTGATATACAAAGAGAGACCGCATTTACTCATCTTGATAAGTGTATGTCGAAGTTGAGGTCGCAACTTTGTTTCTAAGTCAAGAGTCAATTCTAATAAAATTTAACAATTTAAGTGAACCATAGGCAAATGATCTATCTAGAAATAATTTGAAAAACAATTGTTTTAGCACCACATGATTTAGAGATGCCTTATACCTTTCCTTGGTCAACATAATTCTTTACTCGGTCTTTTGTTTTTGCACACTGATAGAAGGAATCATTCCTTTTTTATTAGAGATTAAAAAAGGTGACATGGAACATTATAACTCAATTCCAAGTCACAACTCTATTAATAAAAAATCTCTATTCAATACCATCACTTCAATTGAAAAACCATTTCTTCGTCATCTTCGATGATGAAAAATGAGGTGTGGAAACTAGTAATTAGCTTTCTTATTAACTAAGAATTATGAGTCATTATTCAACAAATTGGAAATAGTATATATAATTCTTATTATTTTTTCTTCAGTTAGTTTCCTGTGTCTTATTACTTTTAATAGGTATAATATGCTTAAAAATACTACCACAACTATATAAATAAATAAGTTAACTATTTTTTCATGGAAACAACACATTTTATTCTTTTTATATAGATTGTATCGGTTAAACTTAAGTGATGACACGTTTCTTTCTACAATCCTAACGTAGTCAACAGATATGTTGGAATAGGGTTAAATAAGTTAACTTAACACTATGCAAATGTTGCAATAGGGTTCATGTTTTGTTCTTGACTGATTGTGAAAACGATTTTGCCTCGTATGCATAGTTTCTAAGAAGCCTAATTAAGTTTGAAAAATCATGTTGGGATTGTAAAACTTTGTGATGGAACCAACATGTTCTTGGCGTCATCGCAACCCTAGCACGATCTTTTAAACTCAAGTTCCCCAGAAATTCTATATGTGAGGAAAAATCCTTTTTACTTTTAGGCAAGAAGAAAATAAATTGAACCTGAAAACAACATCTGCATAATGTTTAGTCAACCTGTCTAACCCATTTCCGTCGTAGATATTGACTATGTCAAAAATGTTACCACTTGAGCTAGTTGACAAAATCCAACTAATTTGAACTAGTATATATAATGTAACATCCTGCCTTAGAAAGAGCTAAATTTAGACAACGTTAAACTGGAAATAGCCAAATCTTGAATTTTACAAGTTATGCTTGAGTTATAAGTTGTGGGTCTACTTCAAACGACCATAATTTTCAGTACAAGATGAGTTAGGTGGTCCACAAGATATCAAATGAAAGGTATTGGAATCCTGTTTCCAACTCCACCGAGTTTGCTAATTTCCGAGCTTGTATGAGAGAGCTATGGCTGTTTGAAGCCCGATGCTTTTCATGACCAACGACACTATCCTACGGTATGAGTGTCTTCGATCGTCGATAATATAGTAACCCAACCAAGGGTTGGGGTCGTGTCCCAAGGGAGCGATTTTGAGAATCAGTAGCCAATTAGAATTTCGTTTGAATTAGTCGTAGCTAAAAACATTTGCGATAAAATACATTGTAAATTAAAGGGGGTGACACAGAAGTGTCAAAAATCAAAAGGGTTTTTTGTAACAAGTGATAAAACAGCAAAATAAACAAGAAAATCAAGTATGGGGAAGGTTCTTGGGATGTGACCGCAATACATGTTGAGATAAATCGTTGGGTACATGCTTTCAATAGGAAATTTGCAAGACAATAGTGACTAGGCTAAGCTTTAAATAGAAATAAGTTCCCTCTCGGGCAACTTACCCAGTTTCAAATGTGTTCCTCTCGGACACCCA
The DNA here is from genome assembly GCF_000226075.1 of Solanum tuberosum. NCBI lineage: Eukaryota > Viridiplantae > Streptophyta > Magnoliopsida > Solanales > Solanaceae > Solanum > Solanum tuberosum. The sequence goes on along the minus strand of NW_006238938.1, from coordinate 796,582 downwards.
TTTGCCACATGAAGACCAGCCTACGCCTTACCCCACTCCCTCTCTCGAGCTGAGTGTTAGGATATGGGACTAGGGCTCACCCTCTCGAGCTGAACCTCATGTTGACTCACTTCTTAGGCCATCAGTCTAGTAGTTTTGGTTTCGCGACCTCCCTCTCGGGCCAAGGCGAAAGCACATGGGTGGCTTTGTATTTGCAACTACAAACCCTTTAGATTAAACCACAACCACTAGGTGAAATCACTATTAAAATACATCGAACCTATCAGCAAGCAAGACCCAACAAGAATATCAACCCATATTTGCTAAAATCACACCCTAAGAATGGGGTTTTTTTAGCTACACATCAAGAAATAAGAAATTATACCTAACATGATAAAGAAATCAACTGGGTATAAGAAATTAAACCTTGAATTAAGCTACGGAAAAAGAATAAAGAAGACCCACTTCCAACTTGGGGAAGATGAACTCCTTTCTTCAAGTCTCCACAAAACCCTCTCCAAACAATATAGAAAAAATACTATAGACTAATAATATTTTTTACTCTAAAACGTTCCACACCAAGACTACAACTCTAACTAGTATTTATAGTTTTCACAGATTGTGCTGCAGAGGATCGTTCAGCGACATTAGTCGAGAATGTCAATGAACTCGACGATCCGCCCTATAGTCAGCTCATCGCATTCAGTGTCTTGCCTTCAACATCCTCATATTCTAGATCATTGGGCGGTACAGTACTGCTTCATGGAACTAATCGGCGACTCACCGACTGCTCATTTCCTCGCCTTTTGATCCACTTCCTTCAAGGCTTCGCGTACTAGAACAAAGGGCGGTGCATGTCAATTCAGCGACTCGCCTAGTTGGACTCGGCGATCCGCAGACTTTCATTTTTTGTTCTATTCAGCCCTTTTTGCTCTGTGTTGCGCCTAAGTGTCCATGCTTCCAGTAAAACTTCAAATACCTGAAACTTAAGCATTTTAATCAGGTATTGAGATAAAACAAGCATTCGAGGACACTAATTCTATTAAAATAAAGCTCTAAATGAGTCCAATTTGTGGACTCATCAAAGCCGGGCTGTCCAATTAAGGAAAGCTACCCGAAAATATGAAGGGTATTTTGGTCTTTTCCTTACCAAATTAGATTAATTCGATTTTTAATAATATTTTGGGGTCAAATCTGATTTGGGTCAGTTTTCATAAATCAAAATACGCTTAGAGTTTTGAGAGGAGTTCGAGAAGAGGAGAAAAATAGAAAAATTCAAGGCGTTCATCAAGATTCTTGAGTTTTGTTGCGGATTTCGCCAAGGGTTTGATCCCTAAAAGGTATGTAAGTTCTCATAGTGTTGGGTTCGTTCACCCACACGCCAATCATGTTTTTTTAAAGCAATTTCGTTCTCAAAATTGAAGGAATTGAGTTCTTAATTAGTGTTCTTGAAATATTGTGTTCGTTCTTGAATTAGGATGGGTTTGATGAGTTCTTGAGATAATGGTATGGAGTTTATGAGTTTAAGATAATGTAGCTATCAACGTTTATACAATTCATTCACACAATTTTCAGCTGATACAACTCTTTGACGCTATTTTCATATGATACCATATGTGCTAATAGAAATGATACTTATCTGCTACAACCGATTTGGACCCATTTCAGAGTCACTTGATAACTTTCAGCTTGACGTTGGGTTTGTGTCAAATATAAGATTGAACAAACCATGTCATACAAAGCATGTCAATGTCTCTTTTAAAGTTACCAGATCGTCACCTATTGAGTGTCCCAGAAAGATTTTGATGATTGACAAATAAGGGAACATATGAAAGGAGCAGGTTGCGTCAACTTGTTCCTTTCAGACTGTATCCGACTGGAATAAGGAGAACGTCAACCACGCGAATTAGAAGTTATAAAACAGTGGAGGGATTGCATTTTAGACAAGAAACCAGTAGAGAAAGTTTCCTTTTATAAAGGAGTCCTACAAGGAAGAGGAAGCACATAATGAATAACCCAGTTAAAATAGGATGCCTAATCCCACAAGAAGTAGTAACCACTACAAAAGTAACCGAGATCCAATTGAAGAAGGAAAGATCCTTGATCTATAAAGAGGGCAAGATTTTCTCCAAAGGAACACTTAACCAGAGAGTTACAAGCAAAATGCAATCAAATAGAGGGAGTTCATATTGAGTGATTTTTTATTACAAAGTGCAGCCAACACAAGGAAACAAGATTGAATAACCTGATTGATATTCATAGGCTTATGCTTTATAGTTCTTAAGTCAAGTTTGCTTGTATTGTGTTTTTATCGAGTTGTATTATTTTAATTCTTTCTAGATCCAGTGAAGTATATAAAAATTGGAGTAGGAATAGTGTCTTCATGTTGGGGCGACTTATAGACGTGGGAACATAAACCTTGGGGGGTTTGTGTTGGAGTTTAGGAATTAGAGTTAGTTCCTACGATTGCAAGAGTTGTAATCCGAATTCATAACTTGAAGTGGGGTCGACGATCTAGGTTGTTGTTGGCATCTAGCAATTAGAGTTTATAATTCCTTAGGTTACATAGGTTTGTAATCTTTTGTTGAGGCTTAGAGTTTAATGAAGTGGAGTTAAATCCTACAGATCTGTAGGTCGTGGTTTTTTACCCTTTATGTGCTGCGGATTTCCGCGATGAAAAATTGTGTCATTACTTTATTTGCTTTACATAACGTAACTGTTGTATTCTTTAAAGGAACATATAAATATACATGTTTCTTAGGTAAATTTGGGTGTCAGAATTCCAATTGTGTCCAATATCAAGTTTAATTGGGACTCCAGCCAACTGACACTTAAATCCAGACTTGAACAGATCAAACATGGATGAAATAATTCCTTCTGCACCTCCATATATCATGGCTTCACTTATTAAAAATTATGATAAAGTCTTTTCTGTCTCTCATTCTCCACAAACAGTTTATACAGGAAATTTCCAGATCGGTGCGACACTTGGTGCTAATTTGCCTTGAAAATGGGTTCTAAAAAGCACAATTTGGGCATACTGCTCAGAGATTTTATGAGAGTCCTAATACCTCATATCAAGTTGTGTCATGATCTTGGCCATGTTCTGGTCCCTCTCTTGGTCTTTCTCCATCTGCTCCTTGGTTAGTTTAAATGTGAAAGGGGAGACCTGGTCTTCACGGGTATACCACGCCCGGTTGATGGTAGTCATTCCATCCAAAAGCTCAGCTGCTATCACATAAGGTTGATGCATCAAACCTCGAGGAGAAAGATGGTCAAAAACATCCTTATTTACTGAGTCAACACTCCGGTAAAAATACGGCAGCAACACGTTGTCAGGCAAGCCATGACTTGGGCATTGGAGCACCAACTTCTTGAATCACAGCCAAGTTTCATGTATTGGCTCGCCTTCTAGACGCTTGAAGCTCTAAATGTTGTCCCGAAGAGTCATTATCTTCGAAGGAGGTAAAAATCGCACTTGAAATGTGGTGACCAACTCCTCCAACGAAGTGATTGATTCACGGAGAAATTCAGCCAGCCACTTACACGCTTCTCCCATCGAAGGGAACGGGAACAACCTCAACCGGACCGACTCTTGGGAAATGTTCTTGAAGGAGAACGGTCTGCAAATATCCACGAAGTTTCTAATATGCTCATGGGGATCCTCATGACCCGAACCACCGAACAACCCCTTCAATTGCAAGAGCTGCAACATAGTACTTGTGATATGGAACACCGTATTACCTTCGGCCAGAGGCAAGCGAGTGGAACCAATACCATCCATAAGATGGGGGTCATTAGCATTAGGCTTGTTGACATCGTTGAGGTTTTCGATGTCATCTTGATGGCCTACTAGGCTGCAATTGCTGTCGTTCAAACTCATATTTCCTGTTTTAAAACACAAACAAGCAAAACAAACTAAAATTAAGTAAGTTCAACTATGACTAACAAGAACAAAATTCAACTTAACTAAAAATTCTCAAGTAACACCACTCCCCGGCAGTGGCGCCATTTTGATTAATAACATTTCAAAGTCACTTCATCCAATACTAAGCGTCAACGATCGTTAGTTAGTAATATAACCCAACTAAGTGAGTTAGGGTCGAATCCCACGGGGAGTGGTACATATTTGAGAATCAATAGGAAAGCATGAATATGCTCAAGTCAATCATAGGTAAAAACATTTACGAATAAAAACATGGTTCAAGTTTGGGGTGACACAAGTGTCAAATAACATGGGGGTTTGGTTGTAATTATCAACTACATCAACAAATAACACGAAGGAACAAGTATAGAGATGGGTTCTTGGGATGTGATTGGATTATGGGCTAAGGTAGACAAATGGGTAATTGTAATTAATAGTAAATAGCTATAAATCAGTGAATTAGCTAGACTTTAGTGGGGATAAATTTCTCTCGAACAATTTACCCACAATCAAATTGGTTTCTCTCGAACACCAATAAGCAGCAATTAAGAATAGCCTACGCTTTAGTCCATTCACTCTCTCGAGCTCAATGTGTGGAAAAGGGTTTAGGATTCACTCTCTCGAGCTGAACCCATGACAACCCAATACCCACAGACCATCAAATCAGTAATCTTTGTTTTAAAACTTCTCTCTCGAGCAAGCCAAAAACACGAAGGTAGAGTTGCATTTGCAACTACAACCCTTTAGATTAAGCCAAAATTACTGAATGAAATTACTTTTAAACAACATTTAAACTATCAGTTAACAATACCCAATAGATAAATCAACCCATAATCACACACCAAGAATTGGGGTTTTTGCTAGACATCATAAAAAGATAAAAATCTTTACCAAATTGTGTTTCCATAAACTGGGGAAGATTAATATTGTCTTTATAGAAATCTAAGATGAAGAATCTTCAACACCCACTTCCAACTTCTTAGAAATGAAAATCTTCGAAGCTAAGGAAATATTGTCTCAATACTCTCAGTTCTAAGCTCTCTACTTCAGAACTGAATAAAAATGATCATCTATTGAAAACTACTTACTAAACTAAGAATTTAAAAATGTATTTATATTCGCCAAAAAGGTGTTGTGAAGGACCATTCGGTGCAGTAAGTTGGGATCGCCGATCCACCTGGCGATCCGCCCTTTGGTCAATTCCGTCGCCTTTTTGCTTTGGCCTCCAACATTTTCAAGTTCTGTAACTATTGGCAATCCAACACTGCATCGCGGAACCGTTCGGTGACACACCGACTGCTCCATTCTATTGCCGACTTGATTTTCTCTTTAAGGGCTTGGCACATTGGAACTTTAGGCCAGATCCTGGCCATTCGATGACTCGCCTAATGGGTTAGGCGATCATAGGCCTTCTTTTTTTCATTTTTTCAGCTGCCTTTTTCCTTTTTGATCATTAGTGTCCATGCTTTGTTCTTCAATCGAAATACCTGAAAATCGAGGATTTACATTAGTTATTGGCACAAATATGCATTTGAGGACACTAAATCTATTAAAATAACGCCCTAAATGAGTCCAAATCGTGGACTCATCATCACATAAGCTCTTAACATGTCCTCTAAGGTCTGAATGGTACGCTCTGCCTGACCATCCACCTATGGAATAAATGATGTGCCAAGATTAACCTGAGTACCAAAACCTTTTTGTGAAATGAATTCCAGAAATGAGAGGTAAACTGATGACCTCTATTTGAGATGATAGAAAAGGAACCCCATGCAACCTCATTGTCTCATTAATGTAAAGCTTGGCGTATTCCTCCACTGAATTTATAGTCTTAGCAGCTAAAAAGTGAGCGGACTTAGTAGCTCTGTCTACTATCACCCAAATGGAGTTATGTTGTGTGTGAGTACGAGGTAAACCTGTAATGAAGTCCATGTTGATCACTTCTAACTTCCAAGTAGGAATTTTGATCTCTTGAGTCATACCTCCTGGTTTCTGATGTTCTACCTTCACTTGCTGACAGTTGGGGCATTTGGCCACAAAATCCACTATATCCCTTTTCATACCATTCCACCAAAAGACTTCCCGCAGATCATGGTACATCTTAGTAGCGCTTAGATGAAAAGAATACCTGGAGTTATGGGCTTCTACAAGAATCTGTTGTCTCAACTCACCCACCTTAGGAACACATAATTGACCCTAATAGCGAAGCACACCATCTCCCCTTGGGAGAAACCTCAAAACTCTGCTGATGGACTGCACCCTTTAGTTGAAGCAATATAGGATCACTGTCTGGTTTTTCCTTCACCTCCACTACAAATGAAGATTCTGCCCCATTTTGAACTGTTACTCCACCATCTGATATGCTCCTAAGACGAACTCCTAGGCGAGCAAGTCTGTGAACATCCTTTTCAAGTTCCTTTCTTTCTTCCTCAACATGAGCTACACTGCCCATAGATATTCTACTAAGAGTATCTACTACTACATTGGCCTTACCATGATGGTAATTCACACTCATATCATAATCCTTGAGGACTCAAGCCCTCTCCTCGGGCTAAGATTCAACTCTTTCTGAGTGAACACATACTGAAGGCTCTTATGGTCTGTGAACACATCTATGTGAACACCATACAAGTAATGTCTCCAAATCTTAAGTGCAAACACCACTGCTGCTAGCTCGAGGTCATGAGTCGGATAGTCTTTCTTATGTACCTTAAGTTGTCTAGAAGCGTAGGCTATAACCTTACCTCGTTGCATCAACACACAACCTAAGCCGACTCTAGATGCATCACAATATATAACATAACCATCTGACCCCTCTGGTATAGTCAAAACAGGAGCTGTAGTCAACCAAGTTTTTAGTTCTGCAAAGATCTTCTCACAATCATCTGACCACTGGAACTTAACCTTCTTTTGCGTCAACTTAGTCAATGGAGAGGCTATGGAGGAAAATCCTTCCACGAACCTCCTGTAATAGCCAGCCAAACCCAAGAAACTTCTAATATCTGTAGGAGAGGTGGGTCTGGGCCATTGTTTCACTGCTTCTATTTTCTGAGAATCCACTTGAATCCCTTCGCTAAACACTATATGCCTAAGGAAAGCAACTGACTGCAACCAAAACTCACATTTGCTAAACTTAGCGAATAACTGGCAATCTTTGAGAGTTTGTAGGATAACCCTCAAATGATTTTCTTGTCCTTCCTCATTCCTAGAGTAAATGAGGAT
>NW_006238938.1:766592-789332 GCF_000226075.1 Solanum tuberosum | reverse complement strand
AATGACATAACTACAAATTCATAATGACCATACCGAGTTCTGAAGGTTCTCTTCAGAATGTCACTATCTCTGACTCTGAGCTGATGATAACCGAATCTGAGGTCTATCTTTGAGAAATGACTAGCACCCTGAAGTTGGTCAAACAAGTCATCAATCCTAGGGATGGGGTACTTATTCTTGATTGTGACTTTTTTTAAATTCTTATAATCGATGCACATTCTGAGAGAACCATATTTCTTCTTGACGAACAACACTGGTGCACCCCATTGGGAAATACTAGGTGTGATAAAGCCCTTATCTAGAAGGTCCTTCAACTGATCTTTCAATTCCTTAAGCTCGGTTGGAGCCATTCAGTAAGGAGGAATAGAAATAGGCTGGGTATTTGGAAGGAAATCAATTCTAAAGTCGATTTCCCTTTAGGGAGGAACTCAAGGAAGATCTTCTAGGAATACTTCTGGGAACTTATTGACCACTAGAACTGACTTAAGAGTTGGGGTTTCAGAGCTTGAATCCTTAAACCAAACTAGATGATAGATATACCCCCTAAATATCATTATTCTGGACTTAAGGTAAAAAATGAATCGACCCATAAGAGCTAAGCTACTACCCTTCCATTCTAAGATTGGCTCGTCTGGAAACTGAAAATGAACGACCCTAGTTCTACAATCGACTGAGGCATAACAGGAATGTAACCAATCCATGCCTAGAATGATATCGAAGTCTACTATTTCTAGTTCTATAAGATCTGCTGAGGTGACTTTCTGGGAGACTGTGACAGGGTAATTTTTGTATACCCGTGTAGCTATGACTGGTCACCGACTAGAGTAGAGACTGATAAGGGTTCTGAGAGAGTTTCTGGACTGACACTAAAGCTTACTGCTATATAGGGAGTTACAAAAGACAAAGTAGCCCCTGTTCTCTTTTCACTGAGTGAACCATATGTGAGCAACTTCCTTAAGCTGGTAGGATGCAAACTCAACCCTACCATTACCAGTCACTTGCATCACTCCAAAGATTTTCTTAACCTTATCAATGAAGTTATGTGGATCCTCACCAGCTTAGGACCCTAAAAACTCAAGAGGAATCATCCTTACGCAATCTCAAACCCTAGCTGCCACAGATCCACCATTTCTATTAGTAGGAACTAGAACATGCTGATTGTTTAGGTTGGTCATACTTTGAGCCAAAAGCTAAATCGCATTATGAAAATCTGCGTTCCAAACCTCATGGTCTGGGACTAGAGGAACTGCGTTAGAATTGCGTGCATTAGCATTCCATGTGTAAGCTCAATGAGGAGGCATGATATTAAGTGTATAACGATGGATTAGAACTAGGAAATTGGTTCATACCTCACGCACAATAAGAGTAACAAAGAGAGTGAAGTTTTCCTAAAACACTGTGTAGCCTCCCTCTAATTAGATGTGGTGCTCACACCCATGAAAAGCACTCTACTTAGTACGGCTTTCAGACATCCTAGGACACTTACACCTAGTGCTCTAATACCAAGTTTGTCATGCCCCGAGGCTACCCCCTGGACGTGGACACGGGACCTAGGATCACAAATGACCCCAAGCTAACTCTGTTGGCATATCATAAGCATACTAAATAAACTAAAGTAAAGAAATATTGTGCGGAAGCTAAATCATAAGATAATCTTAAATGATAGGGAATACCCATATACTAAATCTGAATATAAGAAAACTGAGAGTTTGAATACAAAAGAAAAGTCAAGCTCTAACACTATAGTTGAATCTAACTATGTATGAAATAAGCCTCTAAACTGACTAGAAGTGCTGGGAGATGCCCCAGCTAAATCTATTAAAGACTGAAACTAAAACTAAAAAGGAAAGATAACATGTCAACTGTCCTCGAATAGTGAGGACTCACTACTGATGCTGCTGAACTGAAGATCGAGAACCGATCTATGCGTGATCTGACTGCTGAGGACCTGAACCTACATCACGAGAAGATGTAGCGCAGAGTATGCGTCAGTACTTGAAAGGTACCGAGCATGCATGATAGAATAAAGCTAAACAATAACATAACTGAACCAAAGTATAAATAGCAAGGATATAATCTATACATGATAAGGATACTGAATATATTGTACATGACTAAACTTAATGCAATAACCAAGTTTATAACATGCTGAAACTCAAATCTGAACTAAAACTGATAACATGGTCAATGCAATAGAATTTTATTGTAAGGGAGCTACTAATAACAGACATAAAACCACATGAACTAAATGTGGAGTCTGATGTATACTCCCCATCGAGAGGACCCAATATACCCTGCGATAGGTATAAAGGCATGACTAGCATAGTCACTAAAATGTAATGCCCAAAAGAGGGGACTTAACCTACGGGGCATGTAATTCTGGGACTTGAGGGTCACTGACCCTAGTCCACTCAATATCAAGCTACTCCCATTTGAATATGTAATTAACAATTTATGACTGAATTCTATAATACTGGATAGCTCAAAATACTGGCATGCAAATGAGAATGCAACATTAATATACTGATAATGAAACATTCGAAAACTAAGGAATGTATGTATATATCTGAAATAATTGACATAGCATGTGAAATTCATGAACTAAAAGAACTACATAGATAGGGTTATGAATTTATGCATCAATTTGGGCAAAAATGATACTACAACATGATAATTTGATTAAGAACATTAAAATAACTAGTTCATAATAATCTGCTGAAATTCTAGAAATCCTAAGTCTAGATAATATGGAGGGAATCAAGAATCTGACGGAATTATATGGACCTAATGGGTGAAGGAACCCACTAGTGAAATCCCACATACATGGTGACGAATTCCACGGAGAAATCTTTCGATTTTGGGGCTGGAACTGATGGAACCTTGTTGCATTCTTGAACTAGGGTTCTTGACTTCTTTCTCCTCTCTACGTTCTAATTTTCTATGTTTTGGTGAAAGATATGACTTAGGTAAGTTCTAGTTTGTTTACTAGGCTAAAACTGACCAAAACTACATAATTTAGGGGTTAAACGATGTAGTTTAGGGGTCCAACACATAGGGAAAAGACCAAAATGACCCTGACTTAAAAGGTGTCGGGACCAATCGATGAACCTGGTCCACGGACCGTGGTCCACCCTACGGTCCGTCCTGGTCAGCCGTTGTTCAGCTTCAGAGGATGGGTTTTGCGGACCACGTTCCACGGACCGTGGTTCAACCTACGATCCATAGGTCCTGGCCGTGGGTCGGGGTCTTTTTTTCTACGAACCACGTTCCACAGACCGTGGTCCCACCTACGATCAAGGTTTTCTTGGCCACGTTCCACTGACTGTGGTCCAACCTACGGTCCATAGATGGTCTTCATCGGTGGCACCTGCACTTCTTGAAATCTGCATTATGGTAGTTCTAGCATATGGGGTGTTACATTATTAATTGGTATTACGTATTGATTAATAGTCGTGCTTATGATTTTTTTTTCACTATACTAGAGGGGTAAAACAAGAAGATTCCTTATCTCCAATCTTATTCATTTTATCTGCTGAGAAATCTTTTAACAGATTTAAATGTTTTTTTAAACAAACCGTTTAAGAGCTCTGTGTTACCTAAATGGAGTGAGAACATTAATATGACACTATTATTTTTGCCTTTGCTGACAAAACTAGTGTTCACTTGATCATGAAAATCACTGGTGATTATGAGAGACATCTGTACAAAAGGTAAATAAAGAAAAAAGCTCATTTTATGTTTTTCATAAAACAGTTAGGAATATCATTCAAGATATATATAGAAGATTATACATATTGTAATAAAGGTATTTTCCATCTTTAATTTATTTTTGTTGTCCCATTATACATGCTAGGAAAAGAAAGACATTTTTTTCAACTTATACAAAAGGTATAGAGTAAGTTGCATATTTGGAAAGAGAAATTATTCTTCTTAAATAATAAATATGCGCTCATTAACAATGTTCTGTAAAGTTTACCTATTTATCTTCTTTCTTTCATCACACCTCCTAAGTGTGAAATTTATGATTTGCATAGTTCATTTGCAGGCTTTCTTTGGAACTTTAAAGAAGATGAGAGGAGTAAACATTGTGTTTCATGGTCTGATTTTTGTTTGGCTAAAGATGAAGAGGGATTAGGTTTGAGATCTCTCTTTGATGTTTTCAAAATATTATTTGCTAAGCTTGAGTGAAACTTTAGAATTAAAAAATTGTGTGTTCCAATTTTATGTGGAATAAATACTGCCAGAGGCATAGACCTCAAGCAATTGAATGGTGCAGCGGGTCACAAACTTGGAAGCTTGTGTTTGAGCTTAAAGGGAACATCGACTGGGAAATTCGGTGGGAAATTAAGTGTGATCAGTCTAATGTCCGATTTAATAATTGGACACAATTGGGATCATTGTATTATTATCTTCCTATTTCAGATCTCTTTCAATTGAAAATAGAGGATATCTAACAACTTAGACAGAATAGGGAGTGAAATATTAAAAAATTTACTGCAAATGTTCCTATAAAAAGTCTATCAACACATTCAAGAAAAAGTTGATGTTTTTTTTTATCAAAATTGTTGGGACAAGCCTTGGTGGATGGATAACAATTCAAGTAAATTCTCTGTGGCGAGATTTGTTGGATGTTGAGGAATAGAGGAGGTTCAAAAGTATTATAAGCATATCTGGATCAAATGAGATCCTTTCAAACTTTTCTTCTTCTTCCAGAGATTGTGTAAGAAAAGAATTCCTATTAGGACTACAAGAGTAAGGAGAACGAAAAGTTGTAGTTCAAGAAGATAAAAACGGTAAATTAGATATTTGGGAGTTAACTTTTCAAGGGTAATGGCTTTAGCCTTTTAAGGCCTTAAGCCTTTAAGTCTTCACTGTACTAGTACTAGTAATCTAGTATATGTTTTATCAAGCCTCAAGAGTCAAGGATTTACTTGGGTCAGGATTATAAGTCCTGAATTTAAATGGGCTTTAAGAGTTTTATCCCAACCCTACCCTAATAACAAATTGGATTGGATCGACCTTATGGGCCAAGTCCATTTTGACAGCCCTAACTATCTATACCCTAAACCTAATCTATAAAAGGAAATAAAACGACCTACTTTGAGGGGACTCTCAATAAACAACGGCAGGAGCAATTGCAGTAACATATAGATCCTTTCTCAAAACTTATATGCTCACCATTTATTTGTATCTCTGTCTTCCTCGACATTTGAAGGTCTAATCTTTAACTCTCCCTCTCGTAATATATTCGAATTATGTTTTTTTTTTTCTCTTTGAATGAGTTGATTTTATTACATACTTCTTTTTGTTGTTTGTTTAAGAAAGACTTTGTTTTCATTTGTGGTCAGATTTGAGTGGGAAAAGACTTCCTAATAATAATTAAAAAAATTTAATCAAATGCCTGCAGTAGCTAATCATAATTAACTTCTATGTGTCGGCTTTGTTTTGTTTTGCTTGCCAAATAATTCAAGAATTTGAATTCTCTTTAATTAATTAATTTCTCTGTTATGTGTTTAGTTTCTCGTATTGATTAATATTGAATCACCTTCCAATTAAATAGGTTATTTCTTTCCAATTTGTTGTTGGAAAACTTGAAATAATAGTAAATTTGAAACATTAGTTTCTTAAGTTAGAAATTTTCTAGGCCTCAACTTTAATTAATCACTAATGAGAACAAAGAAAGAAAGAGTGATAAAATCAATTGTCCTAGTTTATTAAAATAATCTATCCAAATGATAAGAACTAAGGAGATCATTCATAATATATTGTCTTAACAAAAGTTGCAACTTGGTGCCTTATATAATAACAATCAATAAAATGGGATGGTCACATTTATATGTCTTGACCCAAAACCTCTTTAAAATATGATTTTTTTTATTCAACGAACATGTAAACTCTATATTTAGGTGTGATATACAGAGAGAGATCGGATTTACTCATCTTTATAAGTGTATGTCGAAGTTGAGGTCGCAACTTTGTTTCTTAGTCAAGAGTCAAGACTAATAAAATTTAACAATTTAAGTGAAACATAGGCAAATGATCTATCTTGAAATAATTTGAAAAACAATTGTTTTAGCACCACATGATTCAGGGATGCCTTATACCTTTCCTAGGTCAACAAAATTCTTTACTCGGTTTTTTGTTTTTGCAAACCGATAAAAGGAATCATTCCTTTTTATTAGAGATTAAAAAAAGTGACTTCGACTATTATAATTCAATTCCAAGTGACAACTCTATAAATGAAAAACCTCTATTCAATACCATCACTTAAATTGAAAAATCATTTCTTATTCATCTTCGATGATGAAAAAAGAGATGTGGCAACTAGTAATTAGCTTTCTTATTAACTATTAATTATGAGTCATTATTCAACTAATTGAAACTAGTATAGATAATTCTTATTATTTTTTCTTCAATTAGTTTCTTGTGTCTTATTACTTTTAATAGGTATAATATGCTTAAAAATACTACCACAACTATATAAATAAATAAGTTAACTATTTTTTCATGGAAACAACACATTTTATTGTTTTTATATAGATTGTATCTGTTAAACTTAAGTGATGACATGTTTCTTTCTACAATCCTGACGTAGCCCATAGTTAATTATGTTGGAATAGGGTTAAATAAGTTAATTTAATACTATGCAAATGTTGCAATAGGGTTCATGTTTTCTTCTTTCTTGATTGTGAAAACGATTTTGCCTCATATGCATAGTTTCTAAGGAGCCTAAGTTTGAAAAACCATGTTGGGATTGTAAAACTTTGTGATGGAACCAACATGTTTTTGGTGCCATCGCAACCCTAGCACGATCTTTTAAACTCAAGTTCCCCGGAAATTCTGTATGTGAGGAAAATCCTTTTTACTTTCAGGCAAGAAGAAAATAAATTGAACCTGAAAACAACATCTACATAGTGTTTAGTCAACTTGTCTAACCCCGTTCCGTCGTAGAAATTGACTATGTCAAACATGTTACCACTTGAGGTAGTTGACAAAATCCAACTAATTTGAAATAGTATATATAATGTAACATCCAGCCTTAGAAAGAGCTAAATTTAGACAACATTGAATTGGAAATAGCCAAATCTGGAATTTTACAAGTTATGCTCGAGTTATAAGTTTTGGGTCTACTTCAAACGACCATGACTTTTAGTACAGGATGAGTTAGGTGGTCCATAAGATATCAAATGAAAGGTATTGGAATCCTCTTTCCAACGCCACTGAGTTTGCTAATTTTTGAGATATGCCAGTTTGAAGTCGGGTTGTCCAGTTAAGGAAAGTTACCCAAAAATATGAGGGGTATTTTGGTCTTTTCCTTACCCATTCAGATTAATTCAATTTTTAGTAATATTTTTGGGTCAAATCTGATTTGGGTCGCTTTTCATAAATCAAAATACGATTAGGGTTTTGAGAGGAGTTCGAGAAGAGGATAAAAATAGAAAAGTTCAAGGCGTGTGTCAAGATTCTTGAGTTTTGTTGTGGATTTTGCCAACTCATAGTGTTGGGTTCATTCACCCACACGCCAATCATGTTTTTTAAGCATTTTCGTTCTCAAAATTGAAGGAATTGGGTTCTTGAAATATTGTGTTCATTCTTGAATAAGGATGGGTTTGATGAGTTCTTGAGATAATGGTATGGAGTTTAAGAGTTTACAATAATATAGCTATCAACGTTGATACAACTCTTTCAAAAAAAAATCAGCTGATACGACTCTTTAATGCTATTTTCATGTGATACAATATGTGCTAATAGAACTGATACTTATCTGCTACAACCAAGTTGGACCCATTTCCGAGTCACTTGAAAACTTTCATCTTGACGTTGGGTTTATGTCAAATATAAGATTGAACAAACCATGTCCTGCAAAGCATGTCAATGTCTCATTTGAAGTTGCCAAACCGTCACCTATTGAGTGTCTGTTAGATCGAGAAAGGTTTTGATGCTTGACAAATAAGGGAACAGATGAAAGGAGCAGGTTGCGTCGACATGTTCCTTTCATATTGTATCCAACTGGGATAAGGAGAACGTCAACCACGTGAATTAGAAGTTATAAAACGGTGGATGGATTGCTATTACTAGCATCTAACACCAACTATTATCATCACCACAATTATAAATTATCTTTATCATCACTAGCGAACATAAATGTTTTATACTTTATCAAATAATAATCTAATTTTATTAAATTCATATTTTCTAATATTTAATTACTTTTTACCTGATATATATATATATATATATAGATATATATTTATTATATTTACAAATAAATAAACTATACACATTCATATGTTGAAAAACAATAGTCTTAATCATCTAGTGTTCAGATCTAGAGAAAATATCTTAATATTCAGATTCAGACGTCTTAATTTTAATGAAAACAAATGAGGCCTAAAAGAACAAGAAATAGTGTTTATTTTGAAATACTTTTAGTTTCTAATGTGAATTTGGAGTATTGGAATAAAAATTTTGAAAACTTGGTAAGTAATTCGTTGTTTTATAACAATGAAATAATGAGCTTATAATTAATACAAAAAAATATTGCATTCTTAACATCCCCGGACGAGAAAATAATGAGGATCACTAATTAATTAAAGGGTTAAAGAATGAACAAAAGTAAATAATGATGTTTCTAAGAGTTACTTAATTACTATCACAATTTTAGCTAATATGAAATGCACATACTGAAAAAAAAAGTTCGATCAACATATCTATTAGAGTCTCATGCTTTTATAAGCATACAAATATAGATATACATATAAGTAGTAAAATATGAGTTCACAATTAAATATTGATGGTATAACTTCGTGCAGGAACGTTTCCAAAACTACGATCATGTGTACATATCCTTCTTAGAAATTCTGAAGATGTACAACAAGAAGCACAACAAGATCATCGATGAAGTCTACAATGAGGTGATAAATAATTTTAAATTTGGATACACAATTATTATTAGATGATCTTCATATTATAATTTGTGAATATCTTTTTGTTTTGTGTGTAGGTTGCCATATGTCGCAATGATCATCCAAATTTACTTGATGACTTCACAATTTTTTTACCAGATTCTTCAATATTTGTCGCATTGGTTAGACATCATAGCAATAAATTACCCATCCTCTTTAATTCCTTATAATAATGTTAATGTCATGACTAAAGTTTGTAATTTTTCTCAAAAAAGTGTTACGGAGATTGGTTGGGTTGTTTGGAATGCTTTTGTCAATTTTATTAGCAATAAATATTTTTAAATGGTGTCTTCAATATTATCATCTTCACTTCTACCAAATTAAGAAAAAAAAAGCATTCATTCTTTGTTTATCTTCTCATATATATAACGAAATAATTTTATAGGTATGAAACTGTACTCACCCCTTCTCCTTCTTGTCCTCTTGTACTTCCGTTCTTCTTATTCTCGTATTCGAAACTGGAACAAGCTCTTCTTTACTAGCCTCTATTCGTTAGCTTCTTGTTAGCAATTCTAGTTTGTAGTCTTATTGACCTATGAGCTTATCCATGCGGTTATGCACTCTTTGAATCGGAATCCATTTTCTGAAAGATCCTGGCTTTCATACTTTGGTGGGTCTCTGAGATCATTTCGATGACCTATGTTGAAGGGATATCTATCTAATCTGATCGATTACGTAGAGCCTTTGTTTATTCATATGGAAAGTACTGATGTAACTAAAACAGGGTTAACCTCCTTGTTCAGATTGACTTTTCATTTTTTACTTATAAGCTAAATGTTATAAATTAAAATTTTTAACTAATGACTTAATTTTTAGAAATTTGACTTAAAACAAAGTGCTTATAAACATTTTTAACTCACTCACACCCTCTAATAGTACTTTAAAACTATTTTAGCTTAAAATAGGCCAATTCAAACAAGCTCTAATTAGGGGTTCAATGTAATTGAAAGAAGATTAAATTTGTGCTTCTTTAATAATAATAATAACAACAACAATAACAACACCAACAACAATAAAAAAAATTATGAGGTTTGATATTCCATAAATAATTTTGACAAACGTGGTGTATTGATGAATAATTTTCGATGTTAATCCTCGTTTTATGCTTGGGTTTGTTTATGGATGTTAAATTGAGTTGCATAGTTGTTCACTAGTTTTTTCAATCAAAAGAAATATAAATTAGCAAATATTTCTTCACTATGTTGTTTGGATTGAATCGTTATTTCTTTCAAGTAATTGAAAGAGCTTTTTGAAATTATTTATTGAATCAAAATGAGATTTTATTTTCTCCAGACTATCCCTTAACGGTTTTTCTCACACACATTCATTAATGGTTATGTAATTAGTTTATTCAAGGGAGGCTGGATTTAATCAAAAGAGATTAAATAAAAACTATAATGTCCCAATCCATTAGTGATATATTTTGCTTTCGGCCTAGGCCTGCACGATTTAAAACCCGTCACTAGTTGATAAAGTTTGTTTATTTATATATCCAACATCTTTCCTATATTTTTATCAGTATGAGACTTCTTATCTTATTTTTGGGTGTCACATACACCCCTTTATGGAATTAGTGTCCTCGCTGAGGTTGCCACACCACTTGGAATTTGCCTAGACTCAGCACTAAGATTTACTTTGCCTTATTGAAATTTTTCTAAACTCAGTTGAACTCTGGCCCACATCGATAAGGCTGACATAGGAGTGACTCTAAGATCACTTGTAATGGCCAAGTTCACTAGTGACATTGTCCGCTTTAGACCTAGGCCCGCACGACTATAATTGTGTCACTATTTGGTATAGTCTGCTTACTTATATACCCAACATCTCTCTTATGTTTTATCGATGTGGACTTCTTATCTTAAGTTGCGGTGTCACAATTTAAAAATATTTGACAGAATTCTTATTAATCAAGCTTTTATTTGGGATGTATGGCACTATGAATATGAAGTGCTTAGCTAGAACTGGTCTAATAATGCACCATTTCTTTTGTCTTGTAGTAATCAAGTTTCTCGTAGGAGAAGACCTATTAGATTTTTGAAATATTGAGTGAAAGATCATAATTTTAGAAAGGCTGTTGTGACAGAGGTTTGGGAGTTTATTTACTCAGAAGATGTCTTTCTAAATTTGAAGTTGAAGTTGAAGATGAAGAAGACTAACGTTACTCTCTTACTAAATGGAGTAAAAGAACCTTTGAGAATATTTTGAAGAAATAAATATAAAGGAGCATATGGTAAAAATAAAGGAGGGTTTATTTAATGAATTTCTTAGATTTGAGAACATAATGTGTTGAAATAAGCTCATGCTGAATTGACTCCTTTTTACAAGATCAATTTTACAGAGAATTTTGATGTCGTTAAAGTATCTTTATTAGAAATGGTTCCAAAATTAATAACTGAGGAGCTGATTTACTTAATTTTACTGAGAATTTTCAGCGTATTTGCATGTCCTTGGAACTTAGTTCAGTCATATTTCAGTTTTCAATACTTAGTGGTAGGGTTCGCAGCTCTTTCCCTCCATATTCAGCTACTTCAGTCTTTATTCGAGGACGAATGTTCCCAAGGGGGAGATAATGTAACACCCCGTATGCAAGAAGACCAGATTGCAGAAAATCAGAAGCTAGGTGCCGCCAATGTTGCCACCTACGGACCGTAGGGTGACCCATGGACTGTAGGTAAATGTCCATGGTTAGCCACCTGCATCTCCCTCCCTGAACCCAACACAAATTCATCTAAGGGTCGACCTACGCCAAGACCTACAGACCGTAGGTGGGACCACGGTCCATGGTCCAGGCCGTGGTTCAAACCCACAGATTTAATCTCTCTGAAAGCCAAATGACGGTTTATAGGACAAACCGGAGGCTAGTCGACGGTCCATCGGTCTGGTCCGTCGGTTGGTCCCGCAACTTTTAAGTTAGGGTAATTTTGGTCTTTTTCCTATGCATTGGTAACCTAAAATACGCCGTTTAACCCCTAAACTACGTCGTTTTGTCAGTTTTAGTCTAGTAACTTAATTAGAACTTGCCCTAGTCAACTCATTCTCCAAAAATTCATCAAGTTGAAAGAAAAGAAGGAGAAAGAATCGACCAAACCCTCTCCAAGAACGCATCAAATTTTATTCAGTTCCAACCCCTAAATCAAAATATTTCTCCGTGAATTTAGTCACCAGGTATGTGGGATTCCACTAGTGGGTTCCTTTCACCCATTAGGTCCCTAGAATTCAGTCAGATTCTTGATTCTCTGTATCATGTTTAGACCTAGGGTTTCCAGAATTTCAAATTTATGTTGTGATTCAGTTGTTAGACTAATCCAAATCAGGTTATCATGTTTTCGTAGAATTGTTGCTTAGTTCTTTGCATGAAACTCAGAACCATAGCTATGTAGATTCGTTTAGTTCATGAATTACACATACTAGATCAGTTTATTCAGATATACATGCCTCAGTTAAGAATGTTTCATTATCAGTACATTAATGTTGCATTTTCAGTTAGCATATCAGTATTTTGAGTTATTCAGTATTACAGAAATTCAGTTATAATGTGTTATTTACATAATCAGTTGGGAGTAGGCTTAATACCGAGTGGACTAGGATTAGTCACCCTCATAGTCCCAGAACAACGTTCCCCCGTATGATAAGTCCTCTCTATGGGCAACATATTGCTACTTTCAATCTTTCAGTTTTAGTTTTGCTAGAGTTAGCTTGGAATGTCAGAGCATCTCTAGTCATTTATAGGCTTTTATTAAGACATAGTTTAGATTCAGTTTTTAGTTTGAGTTTGATATTTCCATTTTCATTAAACTCAGTTATATATATTCAGACTTAGAATGGGTATTCCCCATCATTTCATTTTATGTCATGTTTTAAGCTTCCGCATAGAATTATCTTATTTCAGTTATCTCAGTATGCTTATGATATGCTAGCAGGGTTAACTTGGGGTCACTCGTGATCCTAAGTCCCGTGTGAACGTCCAGGGGGTAGCCTCGAGGAGTGACAAACTTGGTATCATATCCCTAGGTTCAAGAGTCCTAGGATGTCTGAAAAGCCGCACTAAGTAGAGTCCCTTTCATGCGTGTGAAGCGCGCCACACCTATGAGGGGGTGTCTATGAAGTGTTTTAGGAAAACTTTCACTTTCATGATATTCTTATCGTGTGTGGGTATGATCTTCTTTGTAATACATCGTTATGTATTTTCATATCATGCCTTCTGATAGAGCTTTGTCACGACCCGAGCCTACACCCCAAAAGTAATACGGGGTACAAGACTCTGAAGAGCCTCATACAAGCTACATAGCATTCATAACATAAAACATAAGAAAATGGTACGGAATTTAAAAACATTTATCCATACAATCGAAGTCTTTATTTAAAAACAGCGGAAGTCTAACTTTGTCTCACATGGACATCTCATACAACTTTTAAACAATAATAGGGTCACAGCCCTTCAGCATAGTCCGAAACATAAAATGACATGAAAGAAACTAGAAAAAGAACAAATCTCATCCTTGAACTATGAGGACTACCACTAGCTTTGGAGAAGAGGAAATCGAAGCTTTGAACCTTAGAATTCACCTTAAGATCCAGAACCTACACTTTGTAAAAATGTAGAAGAAATATGGGTTAGCACAAGAATGCACTAAGTATGATAGCCATTCAAAAATCATGCTAAAAGTACATTTTGGTTGAAAACCATGCATTTAACAAGTTCAAGAGTCATCATGCACTTCTAGTATAAACACATAAGACATAAGCATATTCATCATGTAAGTCATTATAACACATTAGAACTATCATCTTAAGTAACCCTAAGTTATACTTGTGCAATGTAGGAATGACATCCCATAATACCATTCATACTAGTACCACTTTGAGGCCACTATAACATACTTACCATTCTTCATTCTCATCTTTAGCCAATACCCATAGATAAGGAACCTTCTCATTTAATAAGTCATGACAATGAAAGCAACTCATAGCAACAATCCAAGTTACGCATTTATCATTTCATTTAGCCTTTAAGTCAACATTCTAATTAGCATCATTATAAGCACATTCATTTCATTAGACATTATGATATTCAAGACACACCATAGCCACTCTCAAAGCCTACTCGTTCAATGCATGAATGGCATCCCATACTACCACCCACACTTCATAGAAGCTCTTGAGTAATCATAGCACATAACTCACATGATGGGAATAATCCCTAACCGACATAGACCATGTGAGAAAATCATGGAATCCGGTGCTTCCCACACAGTAAGGGTTGGTATACTTGCCTAAGGTAGAACTGGTAAATTTAGCTTAGCTGGATCTACTAGCTATAACCTATAAGGGCACATAGTTATGGGATAAGGAAGGTGTTCATAGTAACCCGGCTTAACATCGGGAGAGCTTCGACCTTACAATATCCACTCGGTGCTAACCATTAAATTCCCATAAAGTAGTTCATTCCTTTAACATTATTACACATGAGAGGGATGCAATTGATCTACCGACCCAAGGTACAGTATTTCACACATGAAAGGGTGTCATTAGCCTACCGATTCAAGGTACATTATTTAACACATGAACGGGTGCCATAAGCCTATCGATTCAAGGTACATTATTAGGATAGCTCATTGAACCCTCATGAAAGGGTGCCATAAGCCTACCGATTCAAGGTTCATCATTGTCATTCATGGAAGGGTGTCATTAGCCTACCGATCCAAGATATATCATTAGAAAACTTCATTAATCATTTATGAAAGGGATGCCACTTGGCCTACCAATTCAAAGTTCATTAAGTCAAGATACTTTAGTTACACAAGAAGAGGATCACCTAAAAGCCTACCAATTCAAGATGTATCATTAAATTGAATAAACATTTCATAATATGTCATCATTATTCACAAGTGTATAATTGAGAATAAACTTTCAACAATATCATAATTTCATTATAGTCATAGTCACATTACTTTCATTGAAATCACAAAGCATATATATAAGCATCTTGATTATACAATAATCTTCACAACTTTCCCTTCAAGGACCATGAATCATAATTCACCAAAACACCTAGAATTACCACCATTTAGGCATGAATAATAACATAATTCAAGTAATTAAACTAGTACAAGATCAATTGCATAGTATTCATCTTACTACAATTCACCCACATTACATAGTCATAAATTACGGTTATGGCAAATTCATGGACCCATGGGAGATGTCATCTTAAAACCACCATAAAACAATAATTCAATCATGATATATGATAATTAAACCATTGAAAACGTTTTGAGAAAGAATCCATGACTTAAAATGAAAACCCTAGGTTTTGGAGAATTTCCAACTTTGAAATTGAAAGTTTGAGGGCTTCAGGAAGAAACCTTTCCATGAATCAAGAGTACCATACCTTAGATGAAGAAATCCTAGCAAAATCGTGAGATAAATCTCCCTTCTTCAATGGAGTTCTTGGGAGAAAACTTTAGGTGTAAAAATGGTTATGATTTGGGTTGTTGAGATTTATGAAGTGTAAGGGTTAATTAACAACTTAAAAACCCTTATATAGATCTAAATAAACAATATAAAATGACTCACTTCAAACTAACATTAAAAAGAATTTACTAAAATACTCTTACCTTTGCCGAGATTTGGCAGCAAAATAGGCCCCCATCCACGACCCCTACCTACGGGGTGTGGATGGACCCACGGACCGTACTGGTCATTCATGGGTCTAGGGCTGGGGCTTGAAATCATGGGGGAGGTCAGTCCATGACCCACGACCCCCACCTACTGGCGTGGGTCCACCTACTGGTTGTAAGTGCCATAGTAGGTGGCCCTTTTTGGGCAGTCTTGGGGAGTCTTGGCGGTTAGGATTTAGGATCCTCCTCAAGGACCCTTGGCTGGTTCTTGTGGGGTTCGTACCTTGACGTTTAACCCTAAACCCCTCAAATTAAGTTTGGGAAATCATTTTACACTTCTAAACCCCACATCAAACTCAAAACCTCCAACGCAAGGCTCTAGTTTCACCTACTAGTTTTTCGGGTATTACATTATCTCCCCATTGGGAACATTCGTCCATGAATGACATTTCTAAATACATCATGGAATTAAAGACTCAAGACTAGCAGCCCATCATCCATGAAACATCATAATAATGCACAAAACAAAGAGGAAACATCAACTTCATCTCAATATACTCAATGCAACACAGGGAAGTAGGAACTACATCTAACAGCCCATTATGCATGAAAATTTCAACATTTCTCATTTCATTGGAGGAATTACCTTCTCCAACTCAAAGCATTCTCATCATAACATCATGAAGCAAATTATGCAATTACTCTCAAAAGTACATTTAAGCATGTTCAACAATTCATTTCATGAAGCATATAGGCAACTCATACTAAATGCACATCAACATGAGGAATGAAAATCGTAAAAACTCATTTTCTCATTAAACATGAATTCATCAAGAACATGCATAACATAAGGAGACCATGGAAACACATATATCACACATGACTCCAAAACATGAAACATGCCACAAGGAACTCTTTGTCTTAAGCTTGAATAGGAATAGAAGAAAGTGATAAGGATATCGTCACTCTTAACAACTTTGCCTTCTAAGCATACCATCTCCCCCTTGGGAGTAAATCCATACTAAGGCTAACATCAAAAATAGCATAGGGACCTTAATAAAACATTTACGTCTATAAGAAATTATCAACATACCGGTGCCTTTATCCGGAAGGGCTCTTTTGTCCCCTCTAGACCAGAGTGCATAAAAACGACCATAATTTGGAGGAATGGGAACCGTACCATTAGGAAAAGCTTGTTTGGTATCTCTTCCTTTTATTGATAGTGTAGGGCAATCTTTCACTTGATGATCACTCTTTCCACAACTATAACACCCATTTGTACCGGCTAGGCACTTCCCATGGTGTTTCTTTCCACAATTGGTGCAAGTAGGTTTAGGAAATGGAGACCCACTACCTTTCTCTTGGTTAACCCTACGAGTGCTTGAAGAATCTTAGTTGGAAGATCTTTTTTTGAACCTTGGTTGACCTTGATCATCAGACCTAGCTCTCTTCATTTCTCTATTCTTTCTCTTAAGTTTAGACTCCTCAATTTGTTGAGAAAACACCATAAGCCTAGAGATATTCATGTACTCATGGAACATTGTTGTACGACATTCTTTCTCAACTAGGTCGGACATACCCATCACAAATTTACTCATCTCATCCCTCGGCTCTCCCACCATAGAGGGAGCATACTTGGACAAAAGGGTAAATTTCAAAGCATACTCTTGGACACTCATGCTACCTTGCCTAAGGTTTATGAATTACTCTACCTTAGCCTCCCTCAACTCACGAGGAAAGAACCTATTAATGAATGCTTTCTTAAACACATCTCAATCAATAGGACCCGCTCCTACCGGCCTATTTTTCTTCCATTGAGTAAACCAAACTTGAGCTACATCATTCAATTGATAAGCGGTTAGTTCCACTTTTTCTACCGAAGTCACCCCCATAGCATCAATTACCTTATACACCTCATCCACAAATTCTTGGGGATCCTCTCCCACCTTGGAACCAAGAAACACCGGAGGGTTCATCCTAACAAAATCCCTCAACCCAGAAGCTATAGTACTCACATTAGGGTTCACATGAGTCCCACCATCCTTATTGGCTTGGGCCGTCATAGCTTGGGCTTGAGTAGTCATGGCTTGAGCCATCATTAGATGAGTCGACCTAACTTCTTCATCCGACTTAGCCAAAGGGTTAATCGGAGCTTGGTTCCCTTGAGGAGCTTGGCTCACTTGAGGAGCTTGATTCTCTTGAGGAGCTTCTTCATTGAAATTGTTGCCCTTCATTCTCCTTGTGTTAGCCCTTCGTGTATTCATATCCTGAAGACATAAAAGACGGATTAGGAGATGGAATTTGTAGAATTAAACTTTATGGCACAACTTAAGAGTAATGAAAGATGTGTAGTTTCATAACATCTTATAGCCTCTCATTCATAAATGTGGCGCGCTTCACACTCTTGAACAAGACTCTACTAGACGTGGCTTATGAGACATCACCCTAAAAACCATCCCAACATCTTAGGCTCTAGTACAATGTTTGTCACGACCCAAGCTTACACCCCGGATGTAACACGGCGTACAAGACTCCGAGGAGCCTCATACAAGCCTCATAGCATTCATAATATAAGACATAATAAAATGGTATGGAATTTAAAAACATTTATTCATACAATCGAAGTCTTTATTTAAAAATAGTAGAAATCTAACTTTGTCTCACATGGCTATCTAATACAACTTTGAATCAATAAAAGTGTCACAGCCCTTCAACATAGTCTGAAACATAAAATGACATGAAAGAAACTAGAAAAAGAACAACTATCGTCCTCAAACAATGAAGACTCACCACTAGCTTCGGAGAATAGTCAATCGAAGATTTGAACCTTAGAAATCACCTTAAGATCCGGAACCTACACTTTGTAAAAATGTAGATGAAATATGGGTTAGCACAAGAACGCACTAAGTATGGTTGCCACGCAAAAATCATGCTAAAAAGGACATTATTGTTGAAAACCATGCATTTCACAAGTTCGAGAATCATC
Organism: Solanum tuberosum; assembly: GCF_000226075.1. NCBI lineage: Eukaryota > Viridiplantae > Streptophyta > Magnoliopsida > Solanales > Solanaceae > Solanum > Solanum tuberosum. Next base: position 770,760 of record NW_006238938.1, on the reverse strand, counting down.
ATGCACTTTTAGTATAAACACATAAGCTATCGGTTTGTGTTTTGAGCAAGAATCATAGCCTTACCTTATCTTCACCAGGATACGGACTCCAAGTTCTTATGGCAGAGCACGAGGAGATTTATAAGCATATTCATCATGTATGTCATTATAACACATTAGAACCATCATCTTTAGTAACCATAAGTTATACTTGTGCAATGTAGGAATGGCATCCCATAATACCATTCATACTAAATACCACTTTGAGGACACCAAACATACTTACCATTCTTCATTCTCATCTTTAGTCAATACCCATAGATAAGGAACCTTCTCATTTAATAAGTCATAACAAGGAAAGCAATTCATAGAAACAATACAAGTTAAACATTCATAATTTCATTTAGCCTTTAAGTCAACATTCTCATTACCATCATTCTAAGCACATTTATTTCATTAGACATTATGACAATCGAGAAACACACCATAGCCACTCTCAAAGCCTACCGTGCAATATATGAATGGCATCCCATACTACCATCAACACTTCATAGAACCTCTTGAGTAACCATAGCACATAACTCACATGATGGGAATAATCCCTAACCGACATAGACCATGTGAGCAATTAATGGAATCCGGTGTCTCCCACACCGTAAGGATTGATCTCCTTGCCTAAGGTAGAACTGGTAAATTTAGCTTAGGTGGATCACTAGCTATAACCTATAAGGGCACATAGTTTTGGGATAAGGAAGGTATTCATAGAAACCGAACCTAACATGGAGAGATCTTCCACCTTACAATATCCACTTGGTGCTAAGCATTAAATTCCCATAGAGTAGCTCATTCCTTTAACATTATTACACATGAGAGGGATATCATTGGCCTACCAACCCAAGGTACATTATTTCACACATGAAAGGGTGTCATTAGCCTATCGATTCAAGGTAAATTATTTAACACATGAAAAGGTGCCATAGACCTACCTATTGAAGGTACATTATTAGGATAGCTCATTGAATCCTCATGAAAGGGTACCATAATCCTACCGATTCAAGGTTCATCATTGTCATTCATGGAAGTGTTCCATTAGCCTACAGATCCAAAATACATCATTAGAATACTTCATTAATATTTTGTGAAAGGGATTCCACTTGGCCTACCAATTCAAAGTTCATTAAGTCAAGATACTTTAGTTACACAAGAAGAGGATGCCCTAAGCCAACCAATTCAAGATGTATCATTATATTAAAGAAACCTTTCATAACATGTCATTATCATTCACAAGTGTATAATTGAGAATAACCTTTCAACAGTATCACAATTACATTATAGTCATAGTCACATTACTTTCATTAAAATCACAAAGCATGTACATAAGCATCATGATTATACAACAATCTTCACAATTTTACCTTCAAGGACCATGAATCATAATTAACCAACACACCTAAAATTACTACCATTTAGGCATGAATAATAACATAATTCATGTAATTAAACTACTACAAGATCAATTGCATAGTATTAATCTTACTACAATTCACCCACATCACATAGTCATAAATTAGGGTTATGGTGAATTCATGGATCCATGGGAGATTTTATCATAAAACAACCATAAAACAGCAATTCAATCATTATATATGATAATTAAACCTTTTAAAATGTTTTGAGAAAGAATCCATGACTTAGAATGAAAACCCTAGGTTTTGGAGAATTTCCAACTTTGAAATTGAAAGTTTGAGGGCTTCATGGAAGAAAGCTTTCCAAGAATCAAGACTACCATACCTTAGATGAATAAATCCTAGCAAAATAGTGAGAGAAAGCTTCCTTCTTCAAGCTCTAAGTTGACCTTCTTCAATGGAGTTTTTGGGAGAAAACTTTGGGGGGTAAAGGTGGTTATGATTTGGGTAGTTGAGATTTATGAAGTGTAAGGGTTAATTAATAGATTAAAAACCCTTATATAGGTCTAAATAAAAAATATAAAACGACCTCACTTCAAACTAATCCTAAAAGGAATTTACTAAAATGCCCTTACCTTGGCCGATATTTGGCAGCAACACAGGCCCCATCCACGACCCCACCTACGGGGTGTGGATGGACCCACAGACCATACTGGTCATTCGTGGGTCTAGGTCTGTGGCTTGAAATCATGTGGGAGGTCAGTCCATGACCCACTACCCCCACCTACGGGGCGTGGTTCCACCTACTAGCTGTAGGTGCCATCGTAAGTGACCCTTTTTGGGTAGCCTTGGGCAGTCTTGGGGAGTCATGGGGGTTAGGCTTTAGGGTGCTCCTCAAGGACCCTTGTTTGGTCCTTGGGGGGGTCGTACCATGACCTTTAACCCCTCAACCCTTCAACATAAGTTCAGAAAACCATTTTACACTTCTAAACCTCACATCAAACTCAAAAACTCCAATGTAAGGCTCTAGTTTCACCTTTTAGATTTATGTGTATTACAAGCTTACCCCAGGAATGCTAATGCATGCAACTCTAACACAGCTCCTCCTGTCCCAGATCAGGAAGTTTTTAATGCCAAGTTTTGGAATGCCATTCAACTATTGGGCCAGAGTGTAGCTAACCAGAATGATCAGTAGGTTCAAGTTCCTACAAATGGTAATGGTAGATCCGCGGCAGCTAGGATCCATGATTTCCTTAGGATGAACCCACCTGGGTTTCTAGAGTCTTAATTTGGTGAGGATCCCTAAAATTTTATTAATGAGGTCAAGAAAATATTTGGAGTGATGCAAGTGACTTGAAATGATAGGGTAGAATTGGCGACCTACCAACTTAAGGATGTGGCTCACATATGGTTTACACAGTGGAAAGACAACAGGGGTGAGAATGTAGCCCATGTGACATGGGAATGTTTTACCGTAGCTTTTATGGACAGGTTCTTCCTAAGAGAGTTGAGGGAGGCTAAGGCTTAGGAATCCATAAATTTGACGCAAGGTTCTATGTCGGACCAAGAGTATGGACTCAAGTTCACCCAGCTCTCGAGGTATGCTTCACATACGGTAGCCAGGGCAAAAATAAGTAAGTTTCTATTTGGGGTATCTGACTTGTTGAGAATAGAGTGCAAAAATGTTATGTTGGTAAAAGATATCAACATCTCTAGGCTCATGACTCATCCTCAGCAGGTTGAGGGAGATAATTTTAGGGAATAGGCTAAGGATAGAACAAAGGCTAGGACAAGCAACTATGAGTAGTCTCAGCAAAAATCAAGTGGTGGAAATCGCTCGCAATTTAAGAAGAAATCTTAAGCCCCAGCATCTTCATCAGCTAGTGTTCCATCCTCCAGGTTTTGACAGGATCATAAAAGTAGGGCATCAGGCTCTAAGTCTCAGGGAAGTGTTTCCTTTAGTAGAACCTACCCACCTTGTCTAAAGTGTGGTATGAACCATTCGGGCGAGTGTCTTGCAAGAACTGATAGATGTTTTGAGTGTGGTCGACTGGTCATAGATTGAGGGATTGCCCTTCTTCTTAATAAGGACAGAGAGGTTAAAATGGTAGGGTTCAGTCTACAACTTCAGTAGCACCAGCAGGTCGCCCGACTCAGCAGGTTACTTTAACTAGTGCAGGTGGCGGTCAGCACCAGAACAGGTTGTATGCTCTCCAGGCTCGTCAGGATCAGGAAGATTCTCTTGATGTGGTTACTGCTATGTTGCGAGTCTTTCGTTTAGATGTTTATGCTTTGTTAAATCTAGGGGCTACTCTTTCCTTTGTATTTCCTTATATAGCAGTAAACTTCGCTGTTAGTCTCGAAACTCTCTCTGAACCCTTCTCATTATCTACTCCAGTCGGTGACCCAACTATAGTTAGACGAATATACATAAATTGCCCTGTCACAGTCTCTCAGAAAGTCACCTCAGCAGATCTTGTAAAGTTAGAAATGGTAGACTTAGATATCATTCTGGGAATGGATTGATAAAATTCTTGTTATGCCTCAGTCGATTGTAGAACTAGGATCGTTCATTTTAAGTTCCTGATATACCGTGAGTTTACGGTATTTCTAATACATTTCACTTACAAGTTGTGTGTGTCTAGGGCCTTTTTATATTGGTTTTTATGTATTTTTATCATGTTTTGCAGGAAAGTTGTTCAGGCGCGGAAGTATAGAGACAGCTGAAAGAAATGCAGAACAGGGCATTCACGGAGGTTATCTACAGACCATAGGTCCATTGA
>NW_006238938.1:765038-765232 GCF_000226075.1 Solanum tuberosum | reverse complement strand
CCGTATATTGATCTACGGACCGTACTGTTGATCCGTAGAGTGAGACTGCGAGGGTTCCAATACCTGATTTTTGAAGATGCTAAGTATGGAGCTACTGAAGGGATTGACGAACCATAGGTCGATCTACGGTCCGTGCTGGTGATCCGTCGTTTGCTTCAGAGAAGCTGATTGTTGGATGCTGAAATATTTTCTAA
>NW_006238938.1:762648-763657 GCF_000226075.1 Solanum tuberosum | reverse complement strand
TAGGGAGGTGTAATTTTAGCGTATCAAATTTTGGCGCCGCTGCCGGGGAATTTGGCTTTTAGATTTATTTTTAACTACATTATTGAACGTTAGTCAAATATTTCCTAATTTTACCTTTTCTCTTTGGTTTTGTCTCTCTCAGGTTCCGACTCTAGTGCATGCCAAGCACACGGAGCCAGGGTGAACCACTTACTCCTTACGATCCAGAGTTGAACCGCACTTTGCGAAGAATGAACAATCCAAGAGATCTAATTGATCCTATCGGAGGAAATCTAGATGAAGCAGTTGAGTTACAACAGCCAAGACTAGTTGGTGAGGAAAACTGGGGTCTAGTTGATAATCAATTGGGAGATGCAGTGAGGGTGCATGGTCCACCAGGCCCACGACAACATGACAACTATCGGGGCAACATCGATATAGCAGATTCTGATGGACCTATTGTCCTACCTCCTCTACCTCCAGGGCACACATTTGTGGTGACTAGTAGTTTGATGCATATGCTTATAGCAAGAGGCTTATTTTCAAGATCGCCATCGGAGGATCCACATGCCCACTTGGCCAAGCTAAGGATGGTTTGCAAAAGTTGTGTAGGTAGACCAGACTTGGATATGGATGTCATTGGATTACGAGTGTTCCCTCTGTCACTGACAGGCGATGCTGCAGTATGGTTCACTGAGCTTCCGTATAACTCAATTTCAGTAGATTGGGGACAACCGATTGAGGTAATGTGTGATGCGAGTGGAGTGGCGCTTGGTGTAGTGTTAGGTCAAAGGCGAGAAAAAATTATTCACCCTATTTACTATGCTAGCAAAGCTCTAAATTTGGCCCAGAAAAATTATACTGTGACCGAACAAGAACTCCTTGCGGTGGTTTTTACATTCGAGAAATTTCGATCCTACTTGCTTGGTACTAAGGTCATCGTGCATACTGACCATTCTGTATTGAGGTATATGATGGCGAAAAAAAAAGCAAAAACAAGATTGATTAGATGGGTATTGTTGCTGCAAGA
>NW_006238938.1:756612-761293 GCF_000226075.1 Solanum tuberosum | reverse complement strand
TTGCTTTGTTTGATTTCCTCTCTGTATTAAATTTGATAGTTGTTTTAGTTTTGTACTAGTGTTGGCTAGAATTAGAATAGGGTCCGTGTCTAGAAAGTGTCCAGAAAATGTAAAAAGAATAGCCTATTGGTTGCTACATGTGCAGGTACACCACGAAAAATCTGTAGAAAATGGTCTGGTGCAGAGGTCTACGGACACAATCGACGGTCCGTTGATTCATCAACGGACCGTAAATGGTGCCCGTAGGTCCCAGGTAAGTTTCTAAATTTTCAAGTGTATGAGTGACCTACGGTCCTGATCTACAGACCATTGACCGACTCATGGACCGTAGACGGGGTCTCATGAGACCAAACCCTCAGGCTGTCTGACCCAACCCGGACCCCCTATTTAAAAACCCCCATTTGTTTTAAACCATTCCTCTTCCCTCCATTACTCCCAAAACCGTTTCTAACATCCCATAACCTCCCTAAATCACTCCATAAATCCCCCATAATATCATCCCTTCCATAATTCCCCAACTTCCCTTCCATTTCAAATACAACCCATCCCATAATCTAACAAAAAGGGTCCGGTGTTTGGTCAGTAACGAAGAGGTGACTCCTTGGTCTTGATAAGCTTAGTGTCATCACGCAATCACCCAACTCCTCGTTGCTTGTAAGGTAATAGACTTTCTCCTCACTTTGAATTTCGATTCCTAGATTGAATATAGAAAGTCGGGAGTTGGGTCTTGACCTTGAATAATTGCTAGATGAAATTGCATGATAAACTTGAAAATTACAATGCCCTTGGAATGATAAAGAGTGATTGTGTAGCATTATGGTATGTGATCGTAAAACTAGATGTTGGTTTCGACTTAGGGTTCCACAACTAGTCTAAACTGTTTGGTAAAATAATCAGTCGGAATCTTAAGAATGACGAACTAGCATAATTTAATGTTGTAAATGCATGATGAGATTGTGTTAATGTTGAAAACTAAGGCCAAAAATGTATGATACATGGCACAGATGGCATCCACGATACCCCATCTACGAAACGTAGATCCATCTACGGACCGTATATGGGGTTCGTAAATGGATGCACATGAAAATTTCACTAACTGTGAAACCACGGATGTGGACTACGGTCTGTAGGTCCATCCACTGACCGTTCTGCACTTCTGTGGTTCCATCTGCGACCTATATGACAGGCCCCATGATCCATGGAAGAGATCCACGGACCGTAGATCAGTCTACGGACCGTAGGTCTCCTCCGTGGATGACCACTGTAGCATCCGTCTGAATTTTTGTCTGTGGACTTAGTTGAGGGTCGTTACCAATTCTAAAAGTTTTTTTTGTTGCGTATGGTTAGTTTTGGCACTAATATCGTTCCCGCAGGTACGATGGCACCCAAGAAGCTGGTCACCTACTCAAACGAGGCAAGTCCAAATCTGTTGCCTCTAGTTTTCGGTTAATTGATGAGGACACCGACACAGATCCAGCATATGTTCCTCTCAACCCTAGGACTTCTCGCACTGCACCTCAAGGCACCAGAGGCACCTCCCGGAAGGTGCTTCCCGACGTAGTCACTGTCTCCCAGTCTGATGAGGAGCACACACTGATCGGATCACCAACTGGGGCTGCTTCCAGTTTAGAGGGGTCTATGTCCGGACCTGAGTCCGCCCATGCTTCAGGCTCCGAGTCTGCCCATCCTTCAGGATCTGAGTCTGACCATGCTGCAGGGTCCAGTGCTAAGTTAGCCACAAAATCTGATAAGAATGACCATGCAGCCTCGTCTGATGAGGCAACGAGCTCGGAGTCCATACCTGTACCATGGAATGATGACCCCACTCCAGTAGTCGGCGAGCCAAATAAATGGTGCGTAGAGGGCCAATGGCACATATATCGGGATGCCAAGATGATAAATGACAAACAGAAAATGGCCCGACTTATTACAGAGGAGCGCAGAGTCCTCACAGGGAGCTTGCACACTCTCCCGGACATCCACCAGCTGTTTAACTTTCACACGTGTAACTGGATGGCTCGAGACCCAGGGACGTATAGTGAGGAAATGGTGCGAGAGTTCTACACCTCATATGCCGCCACTCTCCGCGGTTCAATTACCAAAAGGTCAAAGCCCTTAGCCCAAGATCCTCTCACTTCCACTATGGTCTGGGGTTGTCCGGTGGACATACCACCTGCCACCATTAGCCATTTTCTCTATGGTCCTACCACGGGTCACTCTTGGTCTCTTAACACTTCAGAGTTTGATTACCACTGGGACATCATACGGAGTGGCACTTTCCAGAGGAACACTGAGCAGCGAGAAGTTGTTCTACTGTGGTTGGCCAGGTATATTGCTGCAGATGGCGAGCATGCGGAATGGGTCGCTGCTCCACGGTTGGGCATCCAGAAGGCCACATTAAATTTTGTGGCCATGTTCTTCTGGTTGCTGGTACGTAACAGAGTGTCACCTACAATAGCTGACAATCAAGTCACTTGGGACAGAGCGGTGATGGTTGCAGCATTGGTAGCAGGAGTGAAGATCGACTTTGCTCGTATCCTGCTGGCAGAGATTCAAGAGAGGGCTTTCAGGACCTCCACTACTTAACCCTTCGCATGTCTGATTTTTCATTTGTGCAGGGACTCTGGAGTGTCGATCTGACATTGTGACAAGTTAGTCCACCCTACAAGGGCATTGGACATCGGCCTTATTCGAGATGAGGCAAATGTGGCAGCACCTCACAGAGAGCCCCAGATTGAGGTACCTCCCTTGGGTACCGATCTTGCAGACACAGTAGGGCAGGCACAGGGCGGTGACCACATTATCCGAGACCACACCGACATTGTCCCGGGCTCCTCATCTCAGGCAGCTAGTATGGCTCCTAGCTCTTCCCGTTCCACACCACAGTTAGGAGCTACTGTTGTCCCGTTCGCCAGAGTACAGAAGTTAGAGGCGCAGATGGCCACACTGCTGCATCACATCCAGCCGTGGATGCAAAAGTCGATAGCCGAGTCTGAGGCTAGGATGGAGCACAGGATGGAGGGGATGATGGACCAGAAGGTCCAGGCTGTTAATAAGCGTCTTGATGCCTTTGAGTTACGAGTCCTCGAGCGATCAGCCCCGACCGATGCCATTCTTGCCGCACCTTCAGTTGAGACTCAGGCTCCTCCTACTGCACTGGCAGATGATACTATGCTAGATGCGCTATTCAGTGGGACCACCGAGGAGGGGCCGGCACCGACACATACCAAAGGCAAGCGGCACCGTTCTCATCGCACGGAGGAAGAGAAAGCTCACAAGAGACAGCGTCGGCAAGAGAAGAAGGCTAGGAGGGCTTCAATTGCAGACGAAGAGTTGCGCCAGCAGAGGGTGCGTGAGAGAGATGCAGGGGCATCGAGCTCTGCCCCAGTTGCAGAGGCTCAGCATGTTTTGAGGGACGTTGTGAGCACCACTGATGGTGCGGTGAGATTGATAGAGAGCACTACTGAGAGTGCTATGATTGCAGATGTGGGCACTACTGAGGGTGCCACCACCACTGTTCCAGCGGGCTCCGGGATACCGGACCCCCCTGCTTGTTGATGATTCGTCAGCACTTTGCGCCACAGGTTTGCTTCACCTAATCCATTATGTTTTACTGTTTTTGTATGCATTGGGGACAATCGCATCTATTTTTGTTGGGGGTGGGGTAAATGGATTGTGAGTGATAGGGTGAAGTCTGAATAACCCAACTCATGAATCCTCTCTTGGGGTTTTCTTGCCTGTGTTCTTTTTCTCCAAGCGACTGTTTAATTTATGTTGAACCGGCATGTATTAGGATCGTATGTGTAGAAGCATGAAAAAGAAAGAAGCATGATAGCTTATGAAAAATGATACCTGTCAGATTTTGTGATGTGTGCTAGAAGTTGTAGAGTACGATAAGTTGAATGTGTCGGCTCTGAGTATGACATAATCATGAACCAACTTGATGGCATGACTTAAGTTGAAACTTGAACTGGGTAATCTAATAACCTGATGATAGAACTATGTGCCAAGAGTGCGTGAGAATCGTTGAGTGTTCAAACAGTTTTTGTGCAAAACTAGAACTTGCCTGGTTAGTCTTGCTAAGACAATTCAATCTAGAGGTTAGGAAGTGATCATAGGCCATTGTTCTGAAAAATCCACAAATCGCCTAAAAGAAGGGTCCAACCAAATGGAATAAATGCTCCCTCTTTTATCCAAATAATTTGAGCCTAAAATTAAACCATTTCTTCTTAAACACTGAACTCACTTTCCCATAATCTACTATGTTGGCCCCGATCCCTCCTTGGACATGTGCACTTCGACATAGGCCAAAAGGCTAAGTTGAGGGTGACTAATGTAAAAAGTAACTTCAAATCTTGGCCCTGACCCGACATCGGGTATTATGCACCTCAACTAACGAAAAATCCATAAGTTGAGGGTGGCTATGAAAGAGGAAACCGGAAGAAAAATGAGTATGAAAAGAGTTTGATGTTGAAAAAGAGAGGAAAGGATGTGACTTGTTGAAAGCTAAAAATAAAATAACAATAAAATAAAAGGAGCTACAAAGCTTGAAGTCACATTCGTGGTTGAAGAAAATAAAGGGAAAGAAAGTAAAACGATTGGATGGCAAAAACAGGGCAAAAAAAAAAAAGAGGTTGAAGACCTAGTGTAAATGTCAAGGAGGGCAGAAAGTCACTAAACA
>NW_006238938.1:755336-755480 GCF_000226075.1 Solanum tuberosum | reverse complement strand
CAGTTGGTCAATCTGTGTCATGGTGTGATCCACATGAATTGGCTTGTCGAGTCTAAGGGAACGAATGTGCACCCAAACAATGAGGAGAGTAGAGAGCCATGTGATTGCTTGGGTTTGAAAATGCTTGCTTCTATACAAGTGTCG
>NW_006238938.1:750396-754039 GCF_000226075.1 Solanum tuberosum | reverse complement strand
CCCCCCCCCCCCCCTTTTTATTTCTTGTTTCTGGAAGTACCTTGGCTAATTGAATATAATTGTTGGTTAAAGTAAAGTCTAAACCATTTTCCTCGTGGGATCGACCCCAACCTAGAAGTTGGGTTCTTTACTTGATAACGATCGCTTATACTTCTTTACGGAGGTGTAATTTGAGCATATCAGTTCCCAAATGAGACAATCTAAAATGGAAGTGTAGTAGCTTAGTGCCTATGGGTCGATTAATTTCTTACCTTAAGTCCGGGAAGATGATCTCTAATAGGTATCTCTATCATCTAGTTCGAGTTTAGGATTCAAGCTCCGAAACCCCAACTCTTGAGTCAGTTCCAGTAGTAAATGAGTTCCCAGATTTGTTTCCACAAGATCTTCCCAGAGTTCCTCCTGAAAGGGAAATCGACTTCGGAATTGATCTCCTTCTAGATACCCAGCCTATTTCTATTCCTCCTTACATAATAGCTCTAGCTAAGCTTAAGGAATTGAAAGAACAATTGAAATACCTTCTAGATAAGGGCTTCATCAGAACTAGTATTTCCCCGTGGGGTGCACCAATGTTGTTCATGAAAAAAAAAATGGTTCTCTCTGGATGTGCATTGATTATAGGTAGTTGAACAAAGTCACAATCAAGAATAAGTACCATATCCTAATGATTGATGACTTGTTCGACCAACTTCAAGGTGCTAGTCATTTTTCGAAGATAGACCTCAGATTTGGTTATCATTAGCTCAAAGTCAGAGATAGTAACATTCCAAAAACAACCTTAAAAATTCGGTATTGTTATTATGAAGTTATAGTTATGTCATTTGGACTAACCAATGCTTCTGCAGCTTTCATGGATTTGATGAACAGGGTGTTCAAGTAGTATTTAGGCTTGTTCGTTATCGTCTTTATTGATGATATCCTCATTTACTCTATAAATGAGAAAGAACATGCAATTCATTTTAGGGTTGTCCAGCAAACTCTCAAGGATTGCCAGTTATTCGCTAAGTTTTTCAAATGTGGGTTTTGGTTGCAATCTGTTGCTTTCCTTGGTCATATAGTGTCTAGTGAAGGGATTCGAGTGGGTTCTCAGAAAATAGAGTTAGTGAAAAAATGGCCTAGACCTACCTCTCCTATAGATATCAGAAGTTTCTTGGGTTTGGCTGGTTATTATGGAAGGTTCGTAGAAGGATTTTCATCCATAGCTTCTCCATTGACTATGTTTTTTCAAAAGACTGTTAAGTTTTAGTGGTTAGATGAGTGTGAGAAGAGCTTCTCAGAACTGAAAACTAGGTTGACTTTAGCTCTTGTTTTGACTCTACCAAAGGGTTCAGATGGTTATGTAATCTATTGTGATGCATCTAGAGTCGGTCTAGGTTACATGTTGATGCAGCGAGGTAAGGTTATAGCTTATGCTTCTAAAAACCTTAAGGTGCATGAGAAGAACTATCCAACTGATGACCTCGAGCTTGCATCAGTAGTATTTGTCGTAAATATTTGGAGACATTACTTGTATGGTGTTCACGTAGATGTGTTCACAGACCATAAGAGTCTTCCGTAACTGTTCACCCAGAAGGAGTTGTATCTTTGCCAGAGGAGATGACTTGAGTTCCTCAAACACTATGATATGAATGTGCTTTACCATCCTGGTAAGGCCAACGTAGTAGCAAATGCTCTTAGCAGACTATCTATGGGTAGTGTAGCACATGTTGAGGAAGAAAGGAAAGAACTAGCAAAAGATGTTCACTGGCTTGGTCGCTTGGGAGTTTGCCTTATGAGTATATCAGATGGTGGTGTGACAGTCCAGAATTGGTCAAAATCTTCATTGGAAGTGGAGGTTACGGAAAAATAAGACAGTGATCCTATATTTCTTTAACTAAAAGGTGCAGTTCATCAGTAGAAAGTTGAGGTTTTTCCCAAGGGGGAGATTTTGTGCTTTGCTACTAGGGTCATTTATGTGTTCCTAAGGTGGGTGAGTTGAGACAACAGATCCTTGCAGAAGCCCATAACTCTAGGTATTCTATTCATTCAGGCGCCACTAAGGTGTACCATGATCTGCGGGAAGTCTTTTGGTGGAATGGTATGATAAAGGATGCAGATTTTGTGGCTAAGTGCCCTAATTGGCAATATGTGTAGGTAGAGCATCAGAAACTAGGAGGTATGACACAAGAGATCAACATTTTTACATGAAAGTCAGAACTGATAAACATGGACTTCATTACAGGTTTACCTCGTACTCACACACAACATAACTCCATTTGGGTGATAGTAGACAGAGCTACTAGGTCCGCTCACTTTTTGGCTGCTAAGACTATAGATTCAGTGGAGGAATAAGCCAAGCTTTACATTAATGAGACAGTCAGGTTGCATGGGGTTCCTTTTCTATCATCTCAAATAGAGGTCACCAGTTTACCTCTCATTTCTGGAAGTCATTTCACAAAAAGGTCTTGGTACTCAGGTTAATCTTGGCACATCATTTATTCCACAGGTGGATGGTCAGGCAGAGCGTACCATTCAGACCTTAGAGGACATGTTAAGATCTTGTGTGATGATGAGTCCACAATTTGGACTCATTTAAGGTGTTATTTTAATAGATTTAGTGTCCTCAAATGCATATTTGTGCCAATAACTAATGTAAATCCTCGATTTTCAGGTAATTTGGATTGAAGAACAAAGCATGGACACTAATGAGCAAAAAGGAAAAAGGCAGCTGAAAGAACGAAAAAAATAAGGCCTGATGATCACCTAACCCATTAGGCGAGTCACTGAATGGCCAGGATCTCGCCTAAAGCTCCAGTGTGCCAAGCCCTGAAGAAGAAAATCAGGTCGGTAATAGAATTGAGCAATCGGCGTGTCACCGAACGGATCCGCGATGCAGTGTTGGATTGCCAATAGTTACAAAACTTGAAGATGCTGGAGGCCAATGCAAAAAGGCGACGGAATTGACCAAAGAGTGGATCGCCAGGTGAATCGGCGATCCCGACTTACTGCACAGAATGGTCCTTCGCAGCACCTTTTTGGTGACTATAAATACATTTTTAAATTCTTAGTTTAGTAAGCAGTTTTCAATAGATAATCAATTTTATTCAGTTCTGAAGTAGAGAGCTTAGAACTGGGAGTATTGAGACAATATTTCCTTAGCTTTGAAGATTTTCATTTCTAAGAAATTTGAAGTGGGTGTTGAAGATTCTTCATCATAGATTTCTATAAAGAGAATATTAATCTTACCCAGTTTATGGAAACACAATTTGGTAAAGATTTTTATCTTTTTATGATGTCTAGCTAAAACTCCAATTCTTGGGGTGTGATTTTGCGTTAATTTAGCTATTAGGTATTGTTAACTGATAGTTTAAATGTTGTTTAAAGGTAATTTCATTCAGTAATTTTGGCTTAATCTAAAGGGTTGTAGTTGCAAATGCAACTCTACCTTCGTGTTTTTGGCTTACTCGAGAGAGAGATTTTAAAACAAAGATTATTGATTTGATGGTCTATGGGTATTGGGTTGTCATGGGTTCAGCTCGAGAGAGTGAATCCTAAACCCTTTCCCACACATTGAGCTCGAGAGAGTGAATGGACTAAACCGTAGGCTATTCTTAATTGATGCTTATTGGTGTTCGAGAGAAACCAATTTGATTCGGGATAAATTGTT
>NW_006238938.1:726139-749630 GCF_000226075.1 Solanum tuberosum | reverse complement strand
TTACTATTAATTGCAATTACCCAGTTGTCTACCTTAGCCCATAATCCAATCACATCCCAAGAACTTGCCTATATACTTGTTCCTTCGTGTTATTTGTTGTTGTAGTTGATAATTACAACCAAACCTCCATGTTATTTGACACTTGTGTCACCCCACACTTGAACCATGCTTTTATTCGTAAATGTTTTTACCTATGATTGACTTGAGCATATTCATGCTTTCCTATTGATTCTCAAATACATACCACTTCCTGTGGAATTCGACCCCAACTCACTTAGTTGGGTTATATTACTAACTAACGATCGTTGACGCTTAGTATTGGATGAAGTGACTTTAAAACGTTATTAATCAAAATGGCGCCGCTGCTGGGGAGTGGTGTTACTTGAGAATTTTTAGTTAGATTGAATTTTGTTCTTGTTAGTCATAGTTGAACTTACTTAATTTTAGTTTTGTTTTTCTTGTTTGTGTTTTAAAACAGGAAAAATGAGTTTGAACGGCAGCAATGGCAGCCTAGTAGGTCATCAAGATGACATCAAAAACCTCAACGATGTCAACAAGCCTAATGCTAATGACCCCCATCTTATGGGTGGTATTGGTTCCACTCGCTTGCCTCTTGCCGAAGGGAATACGGTGTTCCACATCATAAGTACTATGTTGCAGCTCTTGCAATTGAAGGGGTTGTTCGGTGGTTCGGGTCATGAGGATCCCCATGAGCATATTAGAAACTTCATGGATGTTTGCAGACCGTTCTCCTTCAAGAACATTTCCCAAGAGTCGGTCCGGTTAAGGTTGTTCCCATTCTCTTTGATGGGAGAAGAGTGTAAGTGGCTGGCTGAATTTCCCTGTGAATCAATCACTTCGTTGGAGGAGTTGGTCACCACATTTCAAGTGCGATTTTTACCTCCTTCGAAGATGAATACTCTTCGGGACAGCATTTAGAGCTTCAAGCATCTAGAAGGTGAGCCAATACATGAAACTTGGCTGTGATTCAAGAAGTTGGTGCTCCAATGCCCAAGTCATGGCTTGCCTGACAACGTGTTGCTGCAGTATTTTTACCGGAGTGTTGACTCAGTAAATAAGGATGTTTCTGACCAACTTTCTCCTCGAGGTTTGATGCATTAACCTTATGTGATAGCAGTTGAGCTTTTGGATGGAATGACTACCATCAACCGGACGTGGCATACCCGTGAAGACCAAGTCTCCCCTCTCACATTTAAACTGACCAAGGAGCAGATGGAGAAAGACTAAGAGAGGGACCAGAACATGGCCAAGATCATGACACAACTTGATATTTTGTCCAAAAATATCATGGGAGCTGGTGCTCAAAGTATCATTACCGTGGGTGTCGAGTGTGCTAATCCTGAGGAAGAAAAGTTTGAAGCTTTGTACAATGAATAGGTGAATTTCCTAGCCAACCAAAGTGGTGGTTATCGTTCAAACTACCTAAGGTAGGGTGGTAACCAAGGTTGGAGCAGGGATAAAGGTTGCCAGGACCGTGATCGAGAATGGAGGGATCGAAATCCCTATTAAAAGGATGGGGAGAAGGATAGATATGTGCCTCCCTATGAGCACCAAAACCAAAGGATTCGAAAGGTGGCCGGTCTGAGGATATGCTTTCTCGTATCCTCAACAAAGTTGAAGGGTCAGACAAGATCTTGAAAGAGATGAAAGAAGATGTGTCGACCCTTAGCCAGATGGTCACCTCCCATTCAGTGTCGATCAAGCAGTTGGAGACCCAAATGGGTCATATCTCATCTTATTTGAACCTGAGATAGCAAGGGGGTTTGCCTAGTGATATTATGGCTAACCCCAAGAATGAGGTTTGAGTGTGGACTTGTGTCGTGCCACGACGTTAACTAAGGAGCTGCTTGGGAGGCAACCCAAGTTTTTATTTGTTTTCTCTTTAAGTTTGAAATAATGGGGTGTTGATTGTCCAGGTTAAAGTGTGGAAAGTGTTTGAAAAGTGCAGGTTGGTAAGCTGAAAGTACAGTCGGCGCACCGCTAAAGAGGTCGGCGAGCCCGACCTAGACCGTCGTTGGGCTCAAGAGGATTTCAAATTGGAGTCTGTAAAACTCAGCGAGCCAAGGAGATGATTGGCGAATCACCGATCGGGTCGACGATCGTGATCTATTCCGTCGTTTGGACCCCCACATTAATTGGAGGTCCTGTAAACCTCGGAGAGATAAGTGACCACTCGGCGTGTCACCGAGTAGGTTGGCGAGCAAGACTAATGTCGCCGAATGGGCAAGAACTAGACGGTTTTTAAAGGCCAAAGGTTTAAACTTTCAAACTTTTTCACTTTCCCTCACTTTTAATCTTCCCAAACTCACACCCGCACATTGTATTCTATATTTCTTGCATTTTTATCGTATTTGAGTCGTTGATCATGTGTTCGGAGTGGATTACTTAGCCGCCTAGCATTTCATTCATTATTATTCGGCATCTAAGGTTGGTTTTCTGAACCCCGCGTTTATTTTTATTAATCTCTACTCATTTGCAATGATCTTATTTTAGTGAAGTGTGTTGGGCCTCTCTGATCTTAATTGTTTTTGTTTGTGCCTATGTGAATTTGAATAATTTACCCGTAATGCCTTTAATGTTGAATTCCCGTAATTTTATGCCTTGAAAATTGTTGGAATTTGTGGGGTTGTGCTTGCATGTCGTTCGGTTTAGTCGAGTGAAGTCTAAGTAACCCGTATTTGTGCCAAATGACGTAATTTACCCAATGACAGAGCGGGTGACATCATTCTTAAGGGAAAAAGTTGTCAAATGGCCAAATTTGGCAAAACCAGGAGAAGTTTGAGTATCATGGGGTAATAGGCGTATTGGGTCCTACTTTAATTTGATGGGTGCATGCTTTGATTTTGTTTTCGGGGGTTGCGGGGTTGAATTTGAGAAGTTGGATTTAAAGTAGTCACGTTGGGTCGTTTGGCGAGCTGGGTTGAGCTCACCAAACAACTTAGCGGTTCACCGAAGTTCCCCATCTCGCCTTTAATATCATGCCATAATTGAAGTTTGATTCTGTAACTTTTGGTAAGAAGCCTGAGGTCACCGAATGCACTCGGTGACTCGCAAAAAGTCTTTCTTGATCGCCCTTTGTCTGCACCGCACCCCTGACCCTTAATTGCACTGTAACTTTTGGCGGGCTAATCCTTGCTCGCCGAAAGCTGTCGGCGATTCGCTGAAAGGCCCTTTCATCACTGACATGCCAAATGTTTCTAAGAATTTTGAGCCAATCCTTTCGGCGAGCCCGTTCTAGCTCGCCAAAGCGATTTGGCAACTCGCCGAACGATTCGGCGTGTTTGTCTGCAACTGTTTCTCTGTGATTTTTTTGGTTGAATTAATTCTAACTTTTTCCTTATGTTTTGCAGACATGGTAAGGACAAACATCGACATGCCACCCTGTAAAAGAGCACGGGGTATCACAATAAATGAAGGGGGATTAAATCCTCCCAAAAAAGGAAGGCAATAGCCTCCAATGGGAGACAAGGGCAAAGGCAAGAGGCCCATATCTGAGAGAGTGAGTGTTGGCTCCCAGGATACTTTATCTTAACCTAAGGATGACCAACATTTATAGTCCCAGCGGGCTGAGATCTAGGCTAGATCTCACCTTGACTCAGCCAGAGTCCCCTCAGCTTTCACACCAGCAGACTCAGTGCCAGCTCCGGCACCTCATGTGGCTCCAGTGCCACCAGTTTTTCCCTCTCCCAAGCTTCTCAAAAGGTTAAAGGGTGATGGATTACGAGCCATCCTCGAGGAGAAGTTGTTATCGACAGAGGGACTAGAGGGTAGATACTCCAGTGTATGGGAGATACTATAGTGGCACAGGTTTTAGATTTTCACCAGGCCCAGAGACCCCTATGTTCCTTCATGGGTCCGGGAATTCTATGTTGCGATGGTGACTTAGTTCCAAAAAGCAAGAAGAAGGCCAACGAATTCAGACTGGTTAAGTCGGTTGCGGTTCGGGGTAAGGAAGTTGGATGCAACAGTGAGTACAGCAATACTAAACTTGACTGGGGTCTTAGAGCTGTGGAGGCATATGAGGGTTTGCCAGTTACGCAGTCCTTGGATGACTTGAAGGGCTGGTTGGCTCCACTAATTTTCGATACCACCCAAAGGTGGATCGAGGTAGGGGTCCCCACAGAGAAGAGAGATTTGAGCATTGCTGCTCGGTTCTGGTTTGGCTTCATTAGCAGCACCATAATGCCATCCCAGAACGAGTCCATTTTGCGCCACCCTAAGGCGGCCTGTCTTGGAGCTATTATATCCCGGAGGAGCATCAACCCAAGACTCCTCATAGAGCAAGAGATGGCCATGAGGGCCAAGCAGAGTCAGACATCCTTTCCATTCCCAGTCCTGATCACTGAGTTATACCAGCGTGCTGGAGTACCCTGGGACGATACGAGAGATATTGGGGTTACCCCGTCTTCCTCCACTAACATCCGATGCATTGAGGTCGAGTACACTTGTAACGCCCCAAAATACTAACCAAGAGCCGCATGTCGATTTACCGTTGCTGAATTACTACAATATGTTTTATTCTCATTTTGGGAACTTGAAATTTTGCGATAATTGAAAACTTGCTTAACATAAATTGTGATCGTAATTTAAGGTATTGTATTGGGGTATTTTCCTAATATATATAGGTGTATATGTATAGGTGTATATGTATGCATTTTGGGCTGCACACAATTATTTGGGCAAGACCTTTCAAGAACAGCTGTAAAGGGGATAAACATCACTTTTGGTGACTATATGTTTACACCTCCTCTATAGTGAAATTTGAGTTCCTTAGATCTAAGAAACCTGGTGAACTCTCTCTAACCATATTACTCTCAAAATCACAAGCGAAAAACTTGGTCCTTTTGGCTGGAATTCGAGACACACCCTTCTCTTTGGTAAGTGAAGAAATTTGTTCCTAAGCTTGGTAGTGTTTGGTATTTTCAGCATTTCGCGTTCTATAGAACTTCGTTTACAGTGAATAAATATGATTTGGAAAGATAATTCGTATATGTGCAAATCTTATGTTTAAATGGACAAGATGCATATCCTTAACCAAATTATTTGTTATGAACCTAATCCCTCTACTAGATTATAATCAATATGCCCTGTTAATTTCTTTTGAATGTCGCAAGTATTAAATTATGTTTCTTCTTTGAGCCGTAGTATCCTTCCGAAAAGGTCTCTACAACACTCATGAGAAGGCTGACAGAAGAAGAGCATCTCCGGTGGATACAACCCCGAATGTGAATATTGATTCGATACCTGCAGAGGCATCTTTGCGTACTCCGGCCTCCAGGCCTTCAGGTACATCCACACCTTCTTCTTCTTAAAAGGCCCCGAGTACCTCTACCTCCTCCCAACCAGCCAAGATTACTCAGGCGATGATCCTGAAGATGGGAAACCTAGCCCATTCAGTTGATGTGATGGCGACCCAACTTGAGAAATCCATCCCATGGATGATCGAGAGTGTCATCATGGCTGCACTCACCCCCCTCCAGACTTCTATTTACACTCTCACCACGAGAGTTGAGGCTTGTGAGAGCAGGTAGGGAGAGACCTCCGAGGTGATGGCTTTGAAAGCCAAAGTAGCAAATTTGAGGAAGGACGTAGACTATCTAAAGTCTACTGACTTCACTTCATTACTGGAGGCTGATGATGATGTAGATGCTCCTGAGACTTCAAATATTTTTCCGGCTACCATCGGAGATGCACATAGGAACGATGCAGCAGTTGATGAGTCGGATACAGAGACCGACGAGGAACAGATAGAGGTGTATGATGCTGCGGTTTATGATGATCTGTCTGACCTGGAGGATGTTATGTTTGAGACTGCACGTCAGACATCGTTGAGAGATACCACCATGGGTGGGTCTAGTGGAGAATCCTTTTGAGGTGACTCCGGGCACTGATGCCCAGGATCCGAGCGCCACACCGGGCACTGATGCCCAAACAAATGGAGTGACTATTTAGACAAGATCCCTCTTTACCTCCCTATGTGTCTTACTTTATTTTGACTTGTGGATATTATTTTGTTTGCATATGAGGACAAATGATTTTTATTTGTGGTGGGGAGAGGCCCACCTTTTGTGACTTATGGTTTTATTATATATTGGGCTTTGAGCTATAATTGTGTTTTACACTATTTTTGTGGATGATTGAGCTTATGGCTCCATGTTTTGATTATAAATGATTTTTGAACCCTTCCGAAAAAAATTGTGCCACCTCTTATTTGTGTTTGAATATGGTAGTTCTCTTGTAAATTTGAGTATCGGTCTTGATCAGTACCGATGACTTGAATAGTGCTCATAATCAAACAAAAATGAATGTGCGGCTACAATGAGGCCAAATGAAGTTGCATAGACAATATGTTAACTTTTTCCATCTCGTTGTGACTAGCCAAAGTATCAAATTAAGTCTCTTGTGATTAACATTGCACACTTGCGAAAGTGTGGAGTCTTGTTTGACATTGGTGGCAATGCCTTGTGTGTGATGAGCTTATCGTGAACCATGTGTGATGACACCTAGAATTTGCCCCGTTGGTCCGGTTGACTAAGTGATGCAAGCTCTTGTGATGATCTTAGGCAACTTTGAAGAGTGTGAAACAATTTGACATTATACCTCTTTTTGTGGCCTACCTTGTGAGTGTGTGAACCGCGCTTGAACACACTTTGAGCCGTAACCTTTTCTTGGAAGAAACTTGATGAAATCGTGACCTTTCTTGATCCATTACCCATAATCCTCATGATTTGTGGTCTGTTGGAATAGCCAACTTAGGCCAAAAGCCTAAGTTGGGGTGTGGTGAAAAGATAAGATAAATCAAGAAGTGCAAGAAAGTCCTCTTTGACTCATGGTTTTAAGAAAAATGGAACCCCTCCATATAAAAAAAAAAGAGAGAAAAAGAAGAAAAGAATGAAAAATAAAAAGAATGAAAAAGTTGTGGAATAAAGTTGTGAAAATGCAAAGAAATGAGGTCTCTAACAGGCCATAGAAGAGGAATAATGGGGTGACTTTTGAGCATGATGAAGAAAAGGAAAGAAAGTGTTGTTCAAACCACATTTCATGAGGATAGAAGTCACGCAGCCTAAATGACCATACCTTTGAACTCAGTCCCGTTACAAGCCTTGAAAAGACCTTTATGATCTTGAGTAAGCTGAAACAAGTGTTGATTGGAAAATACAGGCAAACCTATGGGTGAAATCATGCATTATGTTCATATTTGTGATTGTGAGTGTTGCATTTGATTCCGGAGCTCTAAATTGTTGAACCATTTTGTGTGAATAGGAATTTGAATACCCTTGTTGAGCTTGAACTTGCATTTGAAGCAAGTATTGTTAACTTGAGAATCTTTGATAATGGTGAGTCACTACTTGAATCTTTGAGTGCACAATTAATCCTTGCATGAATAAGTTGAGTCTTTTGTGTGCATTCATGATTGAGACTTGTGTAGCACTGTTTGAGACATCCTTTTTTAAATGTTGAACTTAAGTTTTACTTGAGGACAAGCAAAAGTTTAAGTTGGGGGTGTTGATGAGTCCACGATTTGGACTCATTTAGGGCTTTATTTTAGTAGATTTAGTGTCCTTAAATGCATATTTTCTACCAATAACTACTGAAAATCCTTGATTTTCAGGTATTTGGATTGAAGAATAAAGCATGGACACTAATGAGCAAAAAGGAAAAAGGCAGCTGAAATAACGAAGAAATGAAGGTCTGATGATCGTCTAACCCATTAGGCGAGTCGCCGAATTGCCATGATCTCGCCTAAAGTTCCAGTGTGCCAAGCCCTGAAGGAGAAAATCAAGTCGGCGATAGAATGGAGCAGTCGGCGTGTCGCCGAATGGTTCCGGGATGCAGTGCTGGATCACCCAAAATTACAGAACTTAAAGATGCTGAAGGCCATAGAAAAAAGGCAACGGAATTGAACAAAGGGTGGATCAGCGATCCCGACTTACTGCACTGAATGGTCCTTCGCAGCACATTTTTGGCTACTATAAATAATTTTTTAAATTCTTAGTTGAGTAAGCAATTTTCAATAGAGAATCCTTTTTATTCAATTCTGAAGTAGAGAGCTTAGAACTGGGAGTATTGAGACAATATTTCCTTAGCTTTGAAGATTTCCATTTCTGAGAAATTGGAAGTGGGTGTTGAAGATCCTTCATCTTAGACCTCCGTAAAAACAATATTAATCTTACCCAGTTGATGTAAACACAATTTGGCAACTATTTTTATCTTTTTATGATGTCTAGCTAAATCCTCAATTCTTGGGATGTGATTATGTGATTATGGGTTGACTTAGCTGCTGGGTATTGTTAATTAATAGTTTAAAGTTGTTTAAAAGTGATTTCATTCGGTAATTGTGGCTTAATCTAAAGGATTGTAGTTGCAACTGCAACTCTACCTTCGTGTTTTTCGTTTGCGAGAGAGAGGGGTTTAAAAACCAAGATTACTGATTTGATGGTCTGTGGGTATTGGATTGTCATGGGTTTAGCTCGAGAGAGTGAATCCTAAACCCTTTTCCACTCATTCAGCTCGAGAGAGTGAATGGACTAAAGCGTAGGTTGTTCTTAATTGCTACTTATTGGTGTTCGAGAGAAACCAATTTGATTCGGGGTAAATTGTTCGAGAGAAAGTTTATCCCCACTAAAGTCTAGCTTATTCACTGATTTACAGCTATTTACTATTAATTGTAATCACCCATTTGTCTACCTTTTCCCATAATATAATCACATCCCAAGAACCCGTCTCTATACTTGTTCCTTCATGTTATTTGTTGTTGTAGTTGATAATTACAACCAACCCCCCTTGTTATTTGACACTTGTGTCACCCCAAACTTGAACCATGCTTTTATTTGTAAATATTTTTACCGATGACTGACTTGAGCATATTCATGCTTTCCTAGTGATTCTCAAATACGTACCACTCCCTGTGGGATTCGACCCCAACTCAATTAGTTGGGTTATATTACTAACTAACGATCATTGACGCTTAGTATTGGATGAAGTGTCTTTGAAACATTATTAATCACGTAATCGACTTCAAGGGTAGTTGGGATGATTACCTTCCTCTTGTAGAGTTCACCTACAATAATATTTACCATTCAAGCATTGAGATGACCCCTTATGAGGCATTATATGGGCGTAGATATAGATTTCCAGTTGGTTGGTTTGAAATAGGTGAATCAGCATTGATAGGGCTAGATTTGGTTCATGATAGACTTAAGACAGCCCAGAGTATCCAGAAGTCCTATGCAGATGTAAGGGGAAGGGACTTGGAGTTCCAAATGGATGATTGGGTTTTCTTGAAAGTGCCACCTATGAAAGGGGTGATGATATTTGGCAAGAAAGGGAAGCTCAGTACTAGATATGTAGGCCCTTACAAGATCTTGAGAAGAGTTGGTAAAGTGGCTTATGAGTTAGAGTTGCCAACAGAACGAGTAGCAGTGCATCCGGGCTTTCACATTTCGTTGTTGAAGAATTGTGTGGGTGATCCAGCATCTATAGTACCATTGGAAAGTGTGGCTGTGAAGGATAGTCTCACTTATGAGGATGTGCCAGTAGAGATTCTTGTTCGTCAGGTTCGAAGTTTGAGAAATAAAGAAGTCACTTCAGTTAACGTTTTGTGGAGGAGTCAGTCCGTAGAGGGAAGCTACTTAGGAAGCAGAAGCAGCCATAAAGGCCAAGTATCCTCATCTCTTTCCTTCAGATTCCATTCCAACTTGAGCTAATAGTTCCTCTCCAGATTTTCAGTTATTCATGTGTAGATTCAGTCTTAGTATCATGTTCCTTCAATCATACTTGCATTTTCAACATATTTGCATGTCCTTAGAACTTAGTTCAGTTAGATTTCAATTTCCAGTTCTTAGTGGTAGGGTTTGCAGCTTTTTCCCTCCATATTCAATTAGTTTAGTCTTCATTCGAGGACAAATGTTCCCAAAGAGGAGACAATGTAACACCCCGTATGCTAGAAAGACCAGATTGCAGAAAATCAGAAGTTGCAGATGCCACCTAGGGACCATAGGGTGACCCACGGACCAAAGGTGGGGGTTCGTGGTTGGCCACCTGCACCTCCCTCCTAGAACCTAGCAGAAATTCGTCTAAGGTTTGACCTATGCTAGGACCTAAGGATCGTAGTGGGGACCACAGTCTTTGGTCAAGGCCGTGGTTCAGACCCCCAGATTTCATCTCTCTGAAATCTAAATGACGGTTGACAGGAGGGATCGTAGGCCAGTCGACGGCTCATCGGTCAGGTTCGTCGGTTGGTCCCGACAACTTTTAAGTCAGGGTCATTTTGGTCTTTTCCCTATGCATTGGTCACCTAAACTACGTCGTTTTGGTCAGTTTTAGCCTAGTAACTTAATTAGAGCTTACCTTAGTCAACTCATTCTCCAAAAATTCATGAAGTTGAAGAAAAGAAGGAGAAAGAGTCGACCAAGCCCTTTCCAAAAACGCAGCAAGTTTTCTTCAGTTCCATCCCCGAAATCGAAAGATTTCTCTGTGAATGTCATCACCAGATATGTGGTATTTCACTAGTGGGTTTCATTCACCCATTAGGTCCCTAGAATTCAGTTAGATTCTTGATTCTCTATATCATGTGTAGACCTAGGGTTTCTAGAATTTCATATTTATATTCAGTTGTTAGACTAATCCAAATCAGATTATCATGTTTTCATAGAATTGTTTCTTAGTTCTTTGAATGAAACTCAAAACCCTAGTTGTGTAGATTCGTTTAGTTCATGAATTACACTTGCTAGGTCAGTTTATTCAGATATACATGGCTCAGTTAAGAATGATTCATTGTCATTACATTAATGTTGCATTTTCAGTTAGCATGTCAATATTTTGAGTTATTCAGTATTACAGAAATTCAGTTATAATGTGTTATTTACATAATCAGTTGGGAGTAGGCTTAATACCGAGTGGACTAGGGTCAGTCACCCTCATAGTCCCAGAACTACGTGCCCCCGTAGGATAAGTCCCTCTGTGGGCAACATATTTAGTGATCATGCTTGTCATGCCTTTATACCCTTGGCAAGGTATATTGGGTCCTCTCGATAGGGCGATACATCGAACTCCACGGATTTCTCTCGTGGTTTTATGTCGGTTAATAGTAGCTCCCACAATCAGAGTCTAGTGTATTGACCAGGTTATCAGTTATAGTTCAGTATTCAGTCTTAGCATATTTATACTGGGTCATTGCATTCAGTTAGCTCAGTATTTAGTATGTTTCAGTATTTCCATCATGCTCAGATTATATCATTGCTTTTATTGATTTGTTCAGTTATGTATATTATTGTTCAGATTTATCCTATCATGCATGCTCAATAACTTTCAAGTACTGACGCATACTCTGCGCTACACCTTCTTGTGATATAGATTCAGGTCCTCAGAATCCAAATCACGCATAGATCGATTCCCGATCTCCATCTCATTAGTATCAGTGGTGGGTCATCATTCTTCGACGACAATTGACATGTTATCTTTCTATTTTCATTCTTTCAGTTTCTGTTTTGCTAGAGTTAGCTGGGGCATGTCCCAGCATCTCTAGTCATTTAGAGGCTTTTATTCAGACATAGTTTAGATTCAGTTTTTAGTTTGAGTTTGATATTTCAGTTGTCATTAAACTCGGTTTTATATATTCAAACTTAGAATGGGTATTCCCCATCATTTCATTTTATGTCATGTTTTAAGCTTCTGCACAGAATTATCTTATTTCAGTTATCTCAGTATGCTTATGATATGCCAGTAGGGTTAGCTTGGGGTCACTCTTGATCCTAAGTCCCATGTTAACGTACAGGGGGTAGCCTCGAGGAGTGACAAATAATCTCAAATTTTACGAAGAGGAAATGTTTTCTTTAAAACATAATGAGCTAAGTTATATTTTGGAAGTAGTATTGAGTAGTGATATGGGGGAGAGTTCTAACAACTCACAACCCCCACAGACCTATCTACGGCTTGTATAAGGATTAACGGGCTGGTGAACCGTAAAAAGGGGTACTAGGACTTGATTTTAGAAAAAAAAATGTCCTCTTCCTATGATTGTCATCTACGGCTCGTAGAAGCTTCTATGGTTCGTAGATGGGACCCGTAGACATAGCTTGTAACCCAAAAACTTTTTTCTTCCTTTTCCAAATTTCGAGGTATTACAATATCTCCCTCTTGGGAATATTCGTCCTCAAGTGAGACTCAAGCTGGAATAAATAGAGTAGGAGAGAAACTAACATACCAACATGAACGCAATCACATAAATGCACATATTAGAGGAGGAAAATCGACTCCAAACCAAAGCATATTCAAAATATCATTTCAAAAGGCATGCATGCAACTCATACTCAAAAACACATAAACATGGAGAATCACTCCAAGATAGATCATAACATCAAAACCAGATTTTCATGAGCATGCACGCATAAGGAAACATGAGAATGACTACGACACATGAAACCAAAAGAGTGAACCATGAGGAACTAAATACCTCAAGCTAGAGTAGGAACGGAGGGAAAGAGATGAGGATATCCGGATATCATATCGACCTCGGCCTCTCAAGCATCACCCTTAACTAACTGAATTCTCCAAAGAACCTTCATGAAAGCAAGCTCTTTGTTTCTCAACTTCTAGACTTTCCGGTCTAAACTCTGAAAACCTTCACGAAAGCAAGCTCTTTGTTTCTCAACTTCTAGACTTTCCGGTCTAAACTCTCAATCAGAACCTCTTCATAAGAAAGATTCTCTTTAACTCCCAAATCTTCAAAAGGAAAAATAGATATCAGATATCCAACACACTTCTTCAACAATGAGACATGGAATACCAGATGTAGTGATGCTAAATCATTAGGTAAATCAACCTGATAGGCAGCTTTACCAATACACCTCAAAATCTGATATGAGCCTACATATCGGGGACTAAGCTTCCCATTCTTTCCAAACGTCATGACACCCTTCAAAAGTGAAATTTTCAAGTAAACCAAATCATCAACATCAAACTCAATATCTATTCTTCTAAAATCGGCATAGGAATTTTTTTGACTTTGAGCTATTTTTAGTCTTTCTCTAATAAGTCGAACTTTCTCCATAGCCTCATGTACTAATTCAGGAACTATGAATGCAACCTGACCAACTTCAAACCAACCAATAGGAGATCTAAACCTCCTACTATAAAGAGACGTAAATGGAGCCATGCTAATGCTTGAATGATAGCTATTATTATATGCAAATACAATCAAAGGCAAGTGATCATCCCAGTTACCTTTAAAATCAATCACACAAGCTCTCAACATATCTTCTAATCTGAATAGTACGCCCCGCTTGCCCATCGGTTTGAGGATGAAAGTTCTTAATAAGCTTAACACGAGTACCAAGAACCTTTTGGAAAGATTTCCAAAACTAAGAAGTAAATTAGGTACCATGATCAGAGATAATGGATAGGAGCACTCTATGAAACCTAACCATCTCCTTTAGATACAACTTCACATAATCTTCCTCCGAATAAGAAACCTTGACGGGAATGAAATGAGTTGACTTTGTCATACGATCTACTATAAATCAAATTGAGTCATGCTGTCACTGAGTGTAGGGTAAACCAACAATAAAGTCCATATTCAGATCTTCCCACTTCCAAGTAGGAATGCTAATATCTTGGGACAGAACTCCTAACTTTTGATGCTCAACTTTCACTTTTTGACAATTAGCGCACTTAGCCACAAATTCAGTAATATCCTTCTTCATTTCATTCCACCAGTAGTCCTCCCACAAATCACAGTACATCTTGGTGGCTCTTGGTCAATGGAATACCGAGAACTATAGGCCTCCGATGAAATCTGCTCTCTTAAGTCATCAACATTGGGAACACATAACCGACCTTAATACCTAAGCACACCATATCCCCTTTAGGAAAAAAATCTATGGACATTTTAAGAACCGCTTCCTTCAACTCATCAAAACTCATATCAAGACTATGCTTGGCTTTAACATTCGACACATATGACTATTCAGAACCATTTTGAACAATGACACCACCTTTGCTTTACTCAACTAGTCGAATACATAGCTGAGCTAGTCTATGAACATCACGAACCAACTCATTCTTGCATCCTAAACATGCACAAAATTCATGGACAACCGACTTAAGGCATCGGCCACCACATTAGCTTTTCTTCGGTGATAAAGACACTCATATCATAGTCCTTCAAGAGTTCTAACCATCTACGTTGGCAAAGATTTAGATCCTTTTTCTAGAACACATATTATAAACTCTTATGGTCGGTAAAGACATCAACATGGACACCATACATATAGTGGCTCCAGATCTTTAAGGTAAACACAACCGACTCTAGCTCCAAATCATGGGTAGGATAATTATTTTCAGAAATCTTAAGTTACCTTGAAGAATAAGCAATAACTTTCTCATTTTGCATAAGAACACACCCTAATCCAATTCTTGAAGCATCACAATAAACAACAAACCCATCGGATCCTTTCGGTAAAGTCAAGATAGGAGTCGAAGTGAGTTTATCCTTCAACTCTTGGAAACTCTTTTCACACGCTTCTGACCATAAGAACTTAACTTTATTTGTGTCAATGGAGAATCGATCAAAGAAAACCCTTCCACGAACCTTCTATAATACCCAACCAAACCCAAGAAAAATCAAATATTTGTAGGGGATAGAGGGTCTAGGCCAATTCTTAACCACATCCTTCTTCTTAGGATCTACCTCGATACACTTACCAGAAACTATGTGAGTGAGGAAAGCCATGGATCGCAAATAAAACTCTCATTTACTAAACTTTGTAAAAACTCTACAGAATCCTTAAATGATTAGCATGTTCATCCTCACTCCATGAATAAATGAAGATATCATCAATAAATACAATCATAAACATATCTAGATACTATCTAAACACTTTATTCATCAAGTCAGTCGGAGCATTAGTAAAACCAAATTACAATACCAAAAACTCATAATGACCATACCGAGTTTGAAAAGCCATCTTTGGGATGTCACCGTCATTTACCCTTAATTGGTGATAACCCGATCGGAGGTCAATCTTAGAGAAATAACTCGCTCTTTGGAGTTGTTCAGACAAATCATCTATCATTGGGAGAGGATACTTATTATTAATGGTAACTTTGTTCAATTGACGGTAATTGATAGACATGTGAAGTGAACCCTCTTTCTTATGAACAAACAAAATTGGAGCACCCCATGGAGAGATACTCGATTAGATGAAACCATTATCTAACAAATCCTTTAATTGTTCCTTCAATTCCTTAAGTTCTGTTGAAGCCATCCGATAAGGAAGAATATAGATAGGTTGCCTATCTAAGATATGGTTGATATCAAAGTCAATTTCCCTTTCAGGAGGAATACTGGGTAGATTATCTAGGAACACTTTCAAAAACTCATTCATATTGGGGACCGACTCAAGAATAAGGGTTTCGAAATCTGTATCCCTAACCCAAACAAGGTGACATGCAACTCTTATAAATCATCTTTCTAGCTTTAAGACAAGAAACAAAGTGACTTATAGATATAGAATTTCCCCCTTTCCACTCTAAGACAGGTTCATTTGGAAACTGAAACTTGACCACTCAGGTTTTACAATCAACATAAGCATAACAAGAATAGACCCAATCGATACAAAGAATAATATCAAAATCTAACATATCAAGCTCTACAAGATCAACATGAGTGACTCTATGGGGTAAGGCGATAGGACAATTTCTATACACTCTCTTAGCCATAATAGATTTACTAATGGGAGTTGAGATATAAAAAGGGTCAAACAACACATCTAGAAAAACATGAAACCTCATGGGCACATATGGAATCACAAAAGACAAGGTAGCACTGGGATCAAGCAAAGCATAAACATCAACATGAAACACATTCAACATACGGGTAACCACATCGGGAGAACCCTCTTGCTCATGCCAAGTTTGAACTGCATAAAATATGTTTTGCTTTGGAGCACTTGAATAACCACTAGGCGGAGCTTGCCTACAATTTCTTCCCTTTGTAGAAAGTGATGGACAATCCCTTATCTTGTGACCACTCTTACCACAACCAAAGCAACGATTTGTACTGGCTAAGCATTTACCCTCTTGCTTCCTTCCACACCTAGAACAAGTAGACAATGAAGATCTACCACTATTTCCTACTTAAGGCTTAGGGTATGGCCCCCTATCTTTGTTGAACTTTGGAACCGGGGCGTTAGAGAAACCTTGACTGAAGAACCTTTGCCGGAATTCAGAATGACCATGTGCATAGGACCTCAAATGTAAAAAGTCACCATCACCAGTCTTTACTCTTTATGTCTTCTAAGATCTTTCCTTAAGCTTCACCTCTTCTATTTATTGAGCATGTATCATTAGGTGAGAAATATCCATTTCCTTAATGAGCATGGAGGTGTGAAATTCCTTAGCTACCATTTAGGACACACCCAAAACAAACTTACTCATCCATGCCCTAGATTTGGCAACCATAGAAGAAACATATTTTGACAATTAAGTGAATTTCAAAGCATACTCGTTAACACTCATATTTCCTTGACGAAGGTTGATGAATTCAAGTACTTTTGCCTGCCTCATCTCAAGGGTAAAGAACATATATATAAGATAGCCTTGAACTTTTCCAATCAAGAGGACCCATATCTACAGCCCTCTCTTCCTTCCATTGATCAAAACAAACTTGAGAAACACCCTTAAGTTGATTAGTGGCTAATTCAGACTTTTCCACCGGCATCGCACACACCATCATCAAAATCATATACACCTCATCAATGAACTCTTGAGGGTCTTCCTCAACCTTGGAACAATAAAACCTTGGGGGATTCATTCTAGTAAAGTCCCTTACTCTAGTTGTCGCCGTATCCACATTTTGTTTCATGGGGACCACAACCTCCCTATTGGCTTGAGCCATCATAGCTTGACCCAACACTTGAAAAGCGGCTTAAAATTCTGCATTAGTCACTTGCTCGGCCAAAGGGTCGACCGGAACTTGAGGAGCTTCTTGTACCACATTCTCCCCCGCATTCCTTCTAACATATGCTCTTCGGGGAGCCATATCCTGAAAAGGCATCGGATAAGGATTAAGAGAGAGACATATAGAGTTGCACTATATCCCACAACTTTAGAGTAACGAAAAAAGTGGAGTTTCCTAAACATCTTATAGCTTTTTATTCATAAATGTGGTGCGCTTCACAGTAATGAACAAGACACTACTCGGCGTGGATTATAAGACATCCTAGGACCTTTCTAAACTTGTGCTTTGAACACCAAGTTTGTAATGACCCAAAGTATACACTAGGCATAACATAGCATATAGGAACCCTAAAGGCCCTACACAAGCCAATTAGGATACATCATACAAGATAATAGAAATAAATAATTTAGGAAAACATTCTTAATTCATTTAAAGAGTTTGAAAAAAGTGGAATTCTAACATAAGTCTCAATAAGTAATCTATTACATCAAAAGAGTGATTGGGACGTAACTCATACATCACATACAAGTTTGAAAAATGATATGACATAAATATGTAAAAGACTCTTGGTTCTAAGAACATGAGGATTCACCAATATTGAAAATCTTAAAAGAATCAACTAGACGCGAGTGTGAGAGGTAGGAGCATCTTACCCTACATTAGTGAAATAATGTAGGCACAAGTACGCATTAGTACATTGAGTGTACTAAGTATGATAAAAATGCATAAGAGTTATGAAATCATGCTAGAGGGGACATTTCATGACAAGCAATGACCAAGCTAAATCATAAGATAACAAGGGGTTAGAAAACTTAAACCATAGATGTGGTCAATACAAGCTAAACATACTTAAAACACTTGTGAGATACTTTAAAAGTAACCTTATTTCATTATTGTGAGAAGTTTACCATGTAACCAATATAGACCATGTGAGCTATAACATGGAATCCAGTGTCTGCTCCCCACCGAAAAGGGGTGTCCTTACTTGCCAAGGTAAGAACCATAAATCTGAGCTAAAGTGGATCCACTAGCTAATGTCTATCTAAGACAATCATCCAATGGTAGAACATAGTTATGGGAGGAGGATATTGCTACTAGAGACTTGACCTCTACCAACAGAAGAGCCTCCATCTCAATATCCTCCCGGTGCGAAGCAAAAATTCCACAGAATAGTCATTGATCTTATTCATTTCATCATCCAATAAAAGGCCCAATTAAGAACCAAATCCAAGCTAAAGTTCAATTAGAATAGCTACTTAATGTTTATTCAACTTAGGTGAGAAAACATTTCAACCTTATGAATCCTTTATGTGAGAAATCCTTTCACAATAACACTGATAATGTACTCTAAAAGCATCCTCCAAACATTTACTTCAATTTCATGAAAACATACAAATCTTGATAAATTCATAATTCATAGTTCATAAGCTTCATAATGTGATCATAGTCTAAAAATTATGGATCATGCATGGGTTCATATCAATTAAACTTAAAACCATGACATTTGCTTCAATTCACGTACAAAAATATAGAAAACAATCAATTGAATTGTATTTGATAAGAACCCATAAAGATTGTATAAAACCCTAACTTTGATTGAGAATCTAACTTGTAAAATTGGAGAATTTAGCAACACTATGGAGGAAAGGACTCCATAGGTGAATACTAACATACCTTAGCAATCAATGCCCACAATCAATGGAGAATTGGAGGTTTTTAAGCCATATCCTAGCTTTCTCCTTCCTTAGCTATTGATGTGATTTTGGGGGTGATCTTGGAGGGAATTTAGGAATTTAAGAGAATGATTTAGAATGGGTTGTTTTCAGGCTTAAAGGACTTATATAGGGATTAAGATTAGGACGGATACGACCTAGTTTAGGCATAAATCGCTTAGGGAAAATACTTAAAAGCCATTTTAAATAAATGCCAGGCCCTTCTAAGGTTTGGACTAGTCAAATGTAGAAAAGTTCAAAAACTTTTGCATTTGGACTAATTTTGACGGAACCTATCTACGGCTCATAGGTCTTCCTACGGTCCGTAGACACCAAACATGGAAACAAATTTAACCCTCAAAATTTCACTAAGTCTGGGACTCATCTACGGGACCTATCTACGAGTCGTATAAATATTGACGGGTTGTCCGGGTGAACCATAAAAAGGGGTACTGGGACTTGATTTTGGAAATTTATTTTCCCTCTTCTTATGGTTGCCATCTATGTCCCGTAGAAGCTTCTACAGTTCGTAGATGGGACCCATAGAAATAGCATGCAACCCAAAAACTTTTTTTCTTCCTTTTTAAAATTCTAA
Source organism: Solanum tuberosum (assembly GCF_000226075.1). Classification (NCBI taxonomy): domain Eukaryota; kingdom Viridiplantae; phylum Streptophyta; class Magnoliopsida; order Solanales; family Solanaceae; genus Solanum; species Solanum tuberosum. Next base: position 730,342 of record NW_006238938.1, on the reverse strand, counting down.
GGTGTTACAATTATGTTCTAAACCATAATAAGTTTAGGTTAATATTTAAGGTTTTTTTTATATTTTCTTGATTTAACTTAATTGTTTGATGTAATATTTATTATGTTTATTTGATATAAATTATTTATTAATTATTGTTTCATATAAATCATGTATTTTATATTATTTAATATAACTGTCATTCCATTCATATTCCTCAAATTCTGATAAATTGACACTATCACATGTACACGCGAGGTGTGTTTTACGCACTCGTAATTTTTTAAAATTTAGGAGAGTTGGCGTATGTATGGGGTGTCTAGATCTTTTTCTGTATGACTGCTTTGCCTTCTTATTTGAGTTGTCTACTCGGAAACCTTGTGTCTAGAAAACACAATCTTAATTTATTCAGGATAGAACTAAACTAAAAAATTTAAGGTATATGCATCATACAAACTTAGGAGGCTTAATATCCTTAGTATATTAAGTTCATTAGTCACTTTTACCCAAATGTCAAAGTGGATTCATGACCTCGAGTGATTCTTATCATTTATGCATGCAATATTTGAAAAATAATTGTGTCAAAATATGGACCATTTGTTCCAAGTTAATTAAACTTTAATAGGGAGGGTATTACTAACCCTTTTGTGATGTAGATATAGCTATGAAGATCCCAAACTTTGGCCTATGGAGGTAAACCACGAGCATGTCATGGTACGAAGATGCTTAGAGGCTATGACAAGCTTTTAATTATATATTGTTCTTTTCCTTTTGACATGTAATAAAGCTTACAGCTATCTTTGTATTTGATTTTGGAAATAGAGTTTTTTAATTAATTAAAGAGCAAGGGAATGACATATTTTGGCACATTGATTTTTTAAATACGTGTAAGGCCTACCTCTGGCATAAGAGGTCACATATATATTAGGACACATGATTTAATATACTTATTTTATGTGCTTTGTAAATATTTACTTGTTTACTTGTTATATGACTTATATGAATTTATTTGCAACATGGTTTTAATTGGTTATTACTAATACTGTCTCTTTTTTTTCTTATTTTCAGAAGAGAAAATTATTTTGTCTTTATCTATTTCTTTATTTGATTCCTATTGCATCTTTACAAATTCTTATGTTATGTTCATAATATTTTGTTTTTATAATAACCTTTCCCCGCTTAGTGCATTTTACTAATTCAAGAGAATCATTTAGGCTCATAATTATTCTAAGCTTGTGCAAACTTTTTGTGTCCCTAATTAAGTTTTTCTTCCGTTAATTTGTTTAACAAATTTGATTTGTCATTATCTGTGAATTTCTTCCTTTGTGAATTTCTTCCTTTGAGCTTTTCAATACTTGTGTCTGAAACTCTATTTAAGAATTTTCCTCTTACTTTAATTGGCATAATTCTTCATCATTAGATATAGTATTTTGCCTGTTTATATTTTTCTAAGTTAATTTATTCAATTTTGATAGACTCTTGCAAAAATTCAAACTTTCTAGACTTTTTATCTTCTCAAGCTTTTTCAAGTTTCTACTTTAAGGATATAATCTTATTTTTCTAACAACAAAATATTTTTTCATTTAGTTCCTATTTTGTAGAATCTATTTAGCGCTCGATCTACAACATAGAGTGTAAGTTTTTGGGTCGTGGGTCGCCCATATGGACCGACTCTATTCAATTTGACCTGACCCGACCCAATGTTGTTTTCTGAAAGAAAAGATAAACTACAAATTTAAAAGGGGGAGAACAATTACAAAGTAACAGCTCCAACGTAAAGAAACGTCCTTTTTAAAACTATTTTATCTAATGCTTCTCTGAAGAGTAAGAAAAGAAGAAGAAGAAAAGAACAGAGAACAAAAGACTGAAAAACAAGAAAAACTTTCTTCAGAAGAATGGACAAACAAAATTGACATTTAATTTGTGAAACGTAGTCTTTGTTTCCTAGTGATTCAAAAAGTGATTGTGGAGCAATTCAATTTGGTAGCAAAATCAAGGACATCCGCTGCAAGTATAAGGTACACAATCCATCAATTTTTCTATGAATACTTACAGTGATATCAAGAGCCAAGATTAATTGTTCCTTGTTTGCATAATGATTGAAATTTTCTAGTTGAATGAATCGAGAAGTTTGAATTCGATCATAAATCTGATTTTTTTATCCATTAACGATTGGTTTTATTTTGGTTACTCCATATTCCATTTAGAGTAGGAAAAAGAGAAGATATTTACTGACTTGAGTATTTTCTTTCTTTCTTTCGGTTCTTTCATGGATTTTTTTTTTATACTTATTTTTAGTTTGTTTCACCTTGTTTTCATGGACGTAATATATGGGAGAAGATGAGTAAAATTATATTTCTAAAAGTTATATTATATGATCAAAAGAAATAGAATTTAAGTTTGATGGGGACTTGAATAGGTCAAGTTCTTTTTTTAGAGTAGATAAAAAAAAATATGAAGAGAATTATAGGGGACAGAAACGCGTGCCTGGAATGGTGGGAACTTTATGCCCGTTTTTTGTTTTATCCTTTTCCGTTAAGGATTAAGAAGAAAAATATAAAATGGTCCCACTATTTTAAAAAAAAGGTGTACAGAAATGCGTGCCCAGAATGGTAGGCACTTTATGCCATGTTTTTGTTTTGTCCGTTTCAGTTAAGGATTAAAAAGAAAAATAAAATAATATGGTCCCATTTTTTTTTATAAAGAGTACTCATATTCTATTTTAATAAAGTACTTGTACCTTTTTCTTTGGAATCATGTAATACTATTTTATTTTATTTTGAAAATAGACAATGGATGTGTAGTACTTCTTTATGTTAATAAAGTACATACTTTATTTATTTTACCAAAAGTTATTTAAGTGGTCAAATCTGATTGTGGTTGACTTCAAGATTTTTTTTTAATATCCATATGTTAATAATTTGTGTACATGCATTATGGTTTATTTAAATAATCTTTTGATCATTAGTCCTTATGTTCCTTAAATAATATTTTTGTCTTCTACAAATGAAAGTGACATATGTTGTCACAATGAATGGTTTAACCATTCTTATGGTTTTCTTGTTTCTATTTCAGAGATGGTTGAACAGGAACAAACTCAAATTACTCCAAGTGGAAGTTCACGAAGTCGAGAATATGGACAATGTAGAAGATCATGTTGCCGTTGAACATGTTTCCGAGGGCATGAAATCATACAGATTAATGTTCCAAGGAAACATAAAATTTATGAAGGAATCAAAGAGATATATGAAGGAAAGGAGAAAAGGATTTTAAGGAGTTAAAGTCTTTAAAGATGTCCCCTAATATTTCAGCACTTGATTTTATTCACCTTTTTGAATTAAAATGGGTTGAACTGGCTGATTTTTTTTAAATTTCGGATTGGAGAGCATTAGCTTATTTAAAAGACGCTCTCAATGAACCTTGGGGTAGTAGATTAACTTATGTTTATCATTACATTTGACCCAGTCATCCTTTAGGGTGTATATTTGTTGTCTTGAAGACTTATGGAAGGATTTTAGTCATTAGAAGACTTGTAATTGTTGTTGCTTATTTGCTTTCTAATATATAAATTATGTAATTTGTTTTTCACAATATATGTCCTTAGACTTAAAAATCCATGTTATGAATGTCTTAAATATATTAGTATACACATTAAGATAATAGATTTAAATTTTGGTTAAATATACACATAAGTTGTAATCCTACAACTTATGACTATTATGTTGACCGTTGTGTAATGGCATGTTATTCAAGTAATAGTGATATTGATGTTATTACATGACATGCAAGATTAAGTCACATAGTGTAAGATTGAATAAATAGGTTGGCAAAAGGACATTTGGGTTCTTTAACCAAAATTGATATGTCAACTTGTGAAAATTGTCTTGCTGGAAAGTTTACGCATAAACCATCTGGGAAGGCTAAGAGAGCTAAGTTCCCACTTCAATTAATCATTCTAATATTTGTGGTCCAATGAATGTGAGGGCAAGGTATGATGCTACATACTTCATTGCATTTATTTATGATTTTATGTGTTTTAGTCATGTCTATTTGATTTCTCATAAATCTGAAGCACTTGAGTGCTTTAAAGATATATGAATGAAGTTGAAAATCAATTAGATAAAAGTATAAAGGCTTTAAGAACCGAACGGGGACGTGAATAATTGTCAAAATAATTTGAAGAATGATGTATTGAAAAGGGTATTATCAGACAGTTAACTACTC
>NW_006238938.1:721842-725478 GCF_000226075.1 Solanum tuberosum | reverse complement strand
AGAATAATAAATCCAGAAATTCAACTTGAATTGCAACACCAAATTCTTCAAAACGAACTTATGAAATCAATAATTGCTAGGTTTGCAAGAATGATCTCCCAAGTCATAAAAATAGAACTAAAGTCATAATGTCTAACCCCTAAAAACGAGGTTTACATGCCCTATTTATAGAAAACAAGTCCTAATTTAAAAGGGAAACAAAATAAGGAAAGTTTGTTACAGGCACGCGTCTTTAATCCACGAGACTGACTCACGGACCGTCAATGGATCTACGATCCGTGAGTCCCTTCTGTCAGCCAGGACTTAGAAAATATTTCAACTTCCAAAAATCAGCTTCTCTGAAGTAAACGACGAAACTGTAGTACGGACCGTGGATCGATCTACGGTCCGTCAATCCCCCTCCGTAGCTCCATACTTGGAATCTTCAAAAATCAGGTACTGGAACCCTCGCAGTCTCAATCTACGGATCGACAGTACGGTCTGTAGATCAATCTACGGACCGTCAATGGTCACCGTGGTTCCACACTTGGTCAGATTTCCCTGATTTGCCTTCCATGCCTTGGCTTCTGATCTACGGCCACCATCTACGGAGCGTCAATGGACCTACAGTCCGTAGATCACCTCCGTAGATGCCCTTTTCTGTATTTATTTCAATTGTCTCTTTATGTCCGTGCCTGAACATCTTTCCTGCCAAATATGATAAAAACACATAAGAACCCATACAAAAAAGGCCCTAGACACACACAAATTGTAAGTGAAATGTATTAGAAATACCGTAAACTCACGGTATATCATAGCTGAAAAAGGAATAGAACATTATTGGAAATGACAAAATCAATGATGCCATAGGAAAATTTATCTATCTCTTTTTAGGGAAATGCATTATCGACTTAGGCTTACATATTGAACAAAGTGCAATCTAAATCAATGTCTTCCACTTCTTATAAACTTTGGACTGATCATAAAATAAACATGAATGATCTGCGACCATGGAGTTGTGAAGCATATATTAAAGATTGTTTTGATGAGTTTGGAAAACTAAGTGCAAAAGGAAAGAAATGTATCTTTATGAGGTACTCTAGACACTCCAAGGGTTATGTGTTCATCGATGAACTAGAGGATGAAAATATTACTGAAATTGTATCATGAGATGTCATATTTTTGGAAAATGATTTTTCCAAAAATGGTTAAATAGATGAAGTTGAGCCTCTCTACGAAATGTTGAATTCAGAAGATCAGGTAATGTTGTCAGACATAATTGATAACTCAAAGGATCAAGAAATGATTCATGGTCCAAGTGGGAGTTATAAATCCCAAATCATATAGAGAAATCCGAACTTCAAATACATTAGCGTACAAAAAATGGTGCAATTAAAAAATCTTATGAGATTGAGGATTATGTTTTCATGGTATCTCTTACAGAATTGGATGAACTAAATTCTGTAACTGAGGCGTTATCAAGCTCTAAAAGTGATGAATGGTTAAAAACGATGAAAAAGAATTAGAGTACATGAAAACCAACAAAGTTTGGGATCTAGTTGACCTTCCTAAGAAACGTAAAGCTATTTGGAATAAATGGATTATCAAAGTTAAACGGAAATCAGATGGGTCAATAAAAAGACACAAAGCACAATTAGTGACAAAAGGTTTTACTCAAGAAGTTGGAATAGACTATGAGGAAACTTTTTCTCCAGTTGTAAAGTTTACCTCCATACGATTACTTTTAGTTATTGTTGCACATTTAGATCTAGAATTACACCAAATGAATCTGAAGAACGCTTTTCTCAATGGTGAATTAAATGAGGAAATCTACATGGAACAACCAATAGGTTTCATTGTTAAAGGCGAAGAAAAGAAAGTTTGTAAATTGAAAAGATCAATTTATGTCCTAAAGCAATCTTCAAGGCAGTGCTACCTGAGATTTCATAAGGAGGTGATGTTATTTAATTTCACCATGATCGATGAAGATCATTGCATCTATGTGAAAAAAAGTGCTAAATTTTGTAATTCTTTCTCTTTATGTAGATGATATTTTATTAGCTGGAAATAATTTAGTGTATGTGAAAACTATCAAGTCATGGCTTTAAAAATCATTTGATATGAAAGATATGGATGAAGCAGACTATATATTGTGTCTTAAGATCCAAAGAGATCATTCCAAGAAAATTTTGAGTTTGTCTCAAGAAACTTATATAAAGAAAATATTGGAACATTTTCGAATAAATAATTGCAAATCCATGGATACTCATGTAAAAAGGGGTGAAACATTAAGCTGTGAAATGTGTCCAAAGACTGAAAACAAAAGGAAGACATGTCTCGAGTTTCTTATTCTAGTGTTATCGGGAGTGTGATGTATGCTATGATGTCTACTCGCTCAAAAATTTGTTATGTTGTGAGTCTGGTTAGCAAGTATCAATCCAATCCTAGAAGAGATCATTGGAATGTAGTAAAGACAATATTTTGGTACCTGAAGGGAATTGCGTATCATACATTGTGTTATAGTGCATTTGATTTATTTATAAGAGGTTATACAGATGTTGATTGGCTTGGTTACCAGAATGATGGAAAATAAACATTTGGTTATGCTTTCGTACTAAATGGTGGTGCTATTTCATGGAAAAGTAAGAAGCAAACTTGCACAACTTTTCCAACCATGGAATTTGAATTTGTGGCTTGTGTGTCTGCAGTACAAGAAGTTGTTTGGTTAATGAGATTCTCTGAACATTTGAGTATTGCAAAGAATTCTAAGGGTCCCATGATTATATATTATGATAGTCAAGCGGCTATCGTATACATAAGGATCCTAAGTATCACAGCAAGATCGAACATATTCATATCCAGTATAACTTTGTAAGAGACATAGTGGAAAGTGGAGAAATAACTTTGCAATACATTCCGAAGCAGATATGGACGAAGTACAAAAATGGATATTATCTCTACTCAAACCAGAAGAACAACCTATTACGAGAGCATTAAAGAAGGGATTCATCTCAAATGAACTATTAACCAGATATTGTAAACTAATTGGACACAAATATCCAGATCATATATGTTCAAAATGCAATGGAGAAGATAATGTAATCCCCGATGTCCAGCTGGAATGATAAAATAAAAGAAGATAGAGACCGGAAAAGAGATAAGATAAAAGAGAAGAAGACAAAGAAGGTAAAGACAAAGGACAAAGAGATAAAAGAAGACATAAAAACGTGTTTGGCCAACAAAGCCACACAAAGCCAAAAGTAGATGTAAATCATTATGTAAAAATCTTAAAGTGTACAGTAGTAGTCATATTATTATTATTAGATACAAGTTAGTAGAGTAAATTAGTCAACATATGCATGTGCATTATTAAAGTAGTATTGACAAGTGTAAAGCATGGTAGGTGGTGTGAATTATTAAGTAGACAAGTGTAAAAGTAGTGGGTAGAGATGATGGTAAAGTAAGTACGTGCATTATGGTGCACTAATTCCTTTCTATATAAAAGAAGGTATATGTAACATAAAGGGTAGACTTGAATAAAGGTACTTTCATAAACACTCTCTCAAATATTTAACTTAAGCTATTCATATTTAATAGATAATGGAACAAACTTCAGATATCATGGATAAGCAAGAGGCAAAGGTATATTGTTCAAAA
>NW_006238938.1:719473-721635 GCF_000226075.1 Solanum tuberosum | reverse complement strand
TTGAGCACCTATAGTGCTAATGCCACACACTATATTTGTTCCCAACTGTTGGTTGATAGAGGATATTCTCCGTATCAAGATTTGATTCTGTTCCACAATCGCTCATGTATATAAAACCATGTAAGATAATCTAGTTCATAATGATCTAATATGAATTTAATCAATTATGAATATGATATGAAGGAATAATTGAAATTAAAAACCTGCATAACGACGAACATGACTACATACATGCATGATGAAATGATAAAAAAACTATGAAACTTTAATCTTATATATACTTAAAGGTATAGAAATAATTGAATTAAGAAGAATATGGGAAAAATAATTAATGATAACGAATCAGAAGATATATTAAATCAACAATGGTATGAAATAGACCTACATGATTTAGACTTCGAAAGAATAGAATGGTATGATTTAGAAATAAATTCAGATTAAAATGAACTACGAACATTTACAATATTGGATAGAATCTATGAAAGATATAAAACTATTAGAACAATTAATGGAGGAAAATTTATATATGTACCAAAGAACCCAAGATATGTTATATCTAGAATACATCACAAATAATATTAAAGAAATATTCAGATTAAAACAACTATCAAAATAATATTACAATAGGTATTATTACATTTTACCATGAAAAAAGAACGAATTAGAAGACGAAATAGAAGAAAAAGGAGAAAATGACCAAGATAATCTATTATCTTGAAAATGTGGTAAAGATAAGACTAACAAAAGATATGATAATACCGAAATATATCGAACAACAGCTAGAGATACAATATATCATAAATGGTATCAGAGCTATGGATAATAAGAAACATAGTAAGAAACATACTAGTAGAAAGTTAAGAAAAATAAGAAGAAAATTAAAGAAATTATATCCGGATTATAAAAAACTCAATATCACAAAAACTGATAACGATAAATTAGATCAATTAATAGATAATATATCTAAAATAGAATATAAATATATTCAATATTTAAAATTATAATGAATAACGAGAATAACGAGTATATACGCAAAAACTTACTGAAATAATTATAGCAAAAAGACAAGAATTGAGACATAGGCAAAATAGACTTAACAGTAATATATTTGCAGGAATTTGTAAAAATCTATAATAGCACAGAGAAAACTATTTTATATCTACAAATACAAATAGAAAGCTTAGAATATAAACTACAACACAACTTATAAAATGAATAAAGAAGAATACGCAATAGATGAAAAAACATATGAAAACTATGACAGATTAAAAATAAAGATAATATTTTCTAATCTAGGAAGAAGATATAAGAAAATAGGTGACAATCTAAGTTTAATGTTAGAAAAAGAAACGGTAAAACTAGAAGATAGTTTAACTGCTATGATAAGAATAACAAAAGAAAATGAGGAAATAGATAGAAAAACGGAAATTGAAAAAATAAAACAACAAGCAAAAAAGGAAGTACAACAATTAGAAGAAGTAAAAATACTAAAATAATAGAGCTAGAAAAAGAGCTGGCAATATTAAAAGAAATGTATGAAATTAAACAAAAAGAAAAAGAACAAAAAACAATATTAGTAAATGAGATAATTAAATTTAAAGAAAATTGCAATTAGAAGATAAATTAGAAGAAAAAGAAGAAAATAGCCAAGATAATCTACCCGAAATAAGAATTGATGAAATAAACGACGATGATCTAGAACAACATTCGTAAAACAAGAGAAACATATACGGACTTTTAGCAAACATAGATAATACAAAAAATTTAGAAATAAATACAGGAGATGCAGACATTGATGAAAAACCTAGCACATCAGGAGTAAAAAACCCAAAAAATTTTAATCCAAAATATTATAATGAAAACTATGAACAATATGATAAAGGAAAAACTACATGGGATAAAAAAATTAAATAAAAAATGGACGCCTAAACCAATAACTGGACAACATGATTTTTTAGATTTAGACTGTGTAGCAGATATAAATAAAACAATCCAATTATGGATAGGATATATATCAAAACAATTAATAGAGAACAAAATAGGTATGACGGAAACACCAGGATATATAGAAAGAACACTTAGAGGAACAGTAAAATTATGGCTACAAAATTTAACAAGTGAAAGCTTAACAACTTTAAGAAGTAATAAAAAATTCGATGGAG
>NW_006238938.1:713478-715716 GCF_000226075.1 Solanum tuberosum | reverse complement strand
TTATTGTAATATTCTTTTGATAGTTGTTTTAATCTGAATATTTCTTTAATATTATTTATGATATATTCTAGATATAACATATCTTGGGTTCTTTGGTACATATATAAATTTTCCTTCATTAATTCTTCTAATACTTTTATATCTTCCATAGATTCTGTCCAATATTGTAAATATTCGTAGTTCATTTTACTCTGAATTTATTTCTAAATCATACCATTCTATTCTTTCGAAGTCTAAATCATGTAGGTCTATTTCATACCATTGTTGATTTAATATATCTTCTGATTCGTTATCATTAAATATTTTTTTCTCATATTATTCTTCTTAATTCAATTATTTCTATACCTTTAAGTATATATAAGATTAAAGTTTCATAGTTTTTTATCATTTCATCATGCATGTATGTAGTCATGTTCTTTATTATGCAGGTTTTTATTTTCAATTATTCTTTCCTATCATATTCATAATTGATTAAATTCATATTAGATCATTATGAACTAGATTATCTATTTATCATGTTCTCCTGTCATTACTAGCATCGTACTTTAGCGGATACTTCCTTCTTATCAGCGCCTCAACTTTGTTTACTCCCCTATACGGCTTTCCTCCCCTACCGGTTTCAACATTAGGATGGCATAGTACAGAAGTTTTCTCCCTGTTTCCAATGTGCTAATAAACTAGAATCATGATTCAAATAATTTTAATACATAATAATTAACATAAATTTATTCAATCATATATATGATATTGAGGATATATGAAATTAGTTCTGCATATTTGTTGAACAATATACCTTTGCTTCTTGCTTATTCATGCTATCTGAAATATCTTATTGGATTTCAGATTGTTGTTCCGTTATCTTATAAGTATTGAATATCTTAAATATTTAAGAGTGTTTTTTATGAAAGCTTTTTTTTTTTTATTGAAGGCTTCCAGGCCTGCCTTTTTATGTTACATATACGTTCCTTTATATAGAAAGGAAATGACTACTACTTTACAATAATACATTCCTACTTTACATAATAATAATAAAGACAATAATGTGCATCTAATTTAATAATGTTGCACCTACTTTAATACTATAATAATAATAAGGACAAAAATGTGCACCTACTTTATGACTTATTTACATATTTTTTTACACTTGTCTTCTTCTTCTTATCTTCTTTGTCTCCTTTTTATCTACGACTTTATGTGTTACACTTGTCTTCTTCTTCTTATGTGTCTTATCTTTTTGGTTGTCTTTATCTTCTTTGTTCCTATCTTCTTTTTCTTGACTTTATTCTAGCTGGACATCGGGAATTACGTTGTCTTCTCCATTGCATTTTGAACATATATGATCTGGATATTTGAGTCCAATTAGCTTACAATATCTGGTTAATAGTTCATTTGAGATGAATCCCTTCTTTAATGCTCTGGTAATAGGTTGTTCTTCTGGTTTGAGTAGAGATAATATCCATTTTTGTACTTCGTCCATATCTGCTTGTCTTAACTCCCTTGAGTTTGAGTATATCATAAGTCGGTCTCGTGAATAATAAATCCATATTGCATTCCCATTTAGATAATTATTTGCTAGTTCTTGGATAATTGTTGACATACCAATTATTCTTTTATTAGCATAGAAACTTGGTATCTCAATTTCTTGTATCTCTGGTTGTTGTCCGATATCTTCTGGAATTATCATATCTCTGGTTAATCCTATTTTTATTTCATCAATTATTGGTTTTATTTCATCGTATAGTATCTCTGCCAGGGCCGCATAAAACTTTACATAAAATAGATTGCCTTTTGGTACTCTTTTATAGGTTATGAATGCTCTGTGTATCTCTGGTATACCACTTAGTTCTTCTCCATCGTATGTATAAACTGTACTAAATAATCCATAGTTGTAGCAGGTTTTGACTAAATTTGCTTTAGTTTTTGGTTGAGCTATCAACTTATTATACCCTTGTAATTTTTGGGTTATATAATCTTGGGTTGGTTCTTTAGTGGTGTTAGATCTGGGATTAAGATTTAAATACGCTTGGATTTTGTGTATATTCCTAAATAGGTTTGTGTGATATGGTTATAAATTTTTTTGTCTTTGTTTAGGCTCTCTGCATACGTTGAGGTTTGTGGTGATATAATCAATGGGTCTTTTGGTATTTTTGGTGTAAATGGTTTTTCAAACATTTTGTTTAGATTAGTGCTTGTATATTGTTTCCTAACTGTTTTGCTTGTACCTGCAGCTGCATTGAA
>NW_006238938.1:712067-713360 GCF_000226075.1 Solanum tuberosum | reverse complement strand
ACTTGTACTAGCTTTAGACTTCAGATTATCTTCATTAGTCTTTAGCTTGTGTATCTCATTGTCCATACTATCCACTTTGGTACAAAGTGTAGCAATGTCTTTGAGTATCTCTTCAATTGTATTTTCTTTCTCAGTCTGAGTAGCTTTGTCTTGATAAGTAATCTGCAATAACATTCTTGTCAGTTTTTATCACTTCGATAGTAAATGTAAAATTTAATATATTTAGTACCAATCTTCTCATTTCTTTTGTAGTTACCGAATCTTGTATTATTCTTGTTAGCCACCATTTTACTTGTGTATTATCGGTCCTTATAATAATTTGTTATATACAATATATGGTTCAAATGATAGTAAACATTTATATACTGAATATAATTCTTTCCTATTTATTTCCCATCTTATTTCTGTATTAGTAAATGTTCCTGAATAATATCTACAATGATGTTCTATTTTTTCTTTATCATACCTATATTTTAAGACTCCTCCATAATTTTTTTCACTGGCGTCTGATTCTACTATTGAAGTAATTTTTTTGTTTTTGTCAAGAAAATATAGTTTAGGTAGGTTCTTACATAATAGTTTTATTTTTTGTATTTGTGTTTGGTCTTTTTTATCAAACTGGTATTCTACATCTTTCTTTAATTTTTGTTGTAATAGTTTTAAATTCTCTACTAATTTTGGTATATATTCTCTTACTTGATTTACTAGTCCTAGAAATGATTGTAATTTCTTTTTTGTATCTAGTTGTTCATTTGAGTTAATTATTTTTTGTACTATGTGTGTTTGCATTTTTATCTATTTGTATTCCTAAGAATTCTATTTGCTTTTTCATTATGTCTGCTCTATTTTTACTTAGGCTTATGCCTGAATATTCTATAATATGTATAAATTTTTCTAATAATCTTATATGTTCATCTTGTGTTTTGGAATATAGTAATATATCATCAATATACACTATACAATTTTCTAATTGTTTAAAATAGTTATCCATAAAGTGTTGATATCTACCTGGTGCATTTTTATATCCAAATGGTAATACATTCCATTCATAAAATCCTTGTGGTACTGTAAATGCTGTAAGTTTTTTAGATTCTTCTTCTAACTTTAAGTGGTAAAATCCTGATTTGCAGTCAAATTTACTAAAGTAATTATATCCTTGTATTTGTCTTATCTTTAGTATTTTATTTGGTATCGGATAATTATATGTTTTAGTTTTTGCATTTAAATTTCTATAATCAATAACCATTATACCTTTTCCTCTTTTTTGTTCACTATGTTTATTTACGATAAATG
>NW_006238938.1:664521-708312 GCF_000226075.1 Solanum tuberosum | reverse complement strand
GTTAAGTCTATTTTGCCTATGTCTCAATTCTTGTCTTTTTGCTATAATTATTTCAGTAAGTTTTTGTCTGTACTCGTTATTCTCGTTATTCATTGTAATTTTAAATATTGAATATATTTATATTCTATTTTAGATATATTATCTATTAATTGATCTAATTTGTCGTTATCAGTTTTTGTGATATTGAGTTGTTTATATTTTGGATATAATTTGTTTAATTTTCTTCTTATTTTTCTTAACTTTCTACTAGTATATTTCTTCCTATGTTTCTTATTATCCATAGCTCTGATACCATTTTTCGGGGGTGCGGAATTGGTAGGTGAGGTATTCATATTTTTGGTAAGAAACAAAGTGTGTCGAACATGTCGCGTGATTTTCTCTCTCACACGAGCAATCACCTCTTACATCGAGGAATATGAAGAGATGAGTTTCGGCACCATATTATGACTTGTTTTATGAGAAAGACAAGTGTTTCTTTAAGAAAATGATTTTAAGGATCACTGAAGAGAGAAACTAGGGTTAAACATCTGGAGGTGTTTAAACCAAGGTCTATAGGATGATGGATAATCGAAAGGATGAGAGACACACCAATATAAGGTGAAAATATCATAGCACGTGTGTCAAGTGATCAATGGATCAATGAAATAATGGTTCCCTGATTCTTCATTGTGTGATACCCCGAAAAATTAAAATAACTTTTCAATGAAATACCCTTTGACCTTTTGTTATTTCTTGAAGTTTCAATCGATGTAGCTACTTTAGTAGGTTACTAATAGCCATGAATGATTCAAGGAGGTAGTGCATGTCTAGGAAAGTAGTTGAATTGGAACAGATAGATTCGAGTAGAAAGGAAAGACGGCTAGTTGAATGATAAACTTGTATACAGAAACCGACTATTGCACTAACCATATTGGTATTGAGTGTAAATATGTGTATAAAGTTAAACATGAACTTGATTTAACCTCTATAAGATGATGAGGAATCGAATAAATAACTATTGACGTAGTGAATGAAGTCTGGGTATTGTGAGTAATAGTAATCTTATATAAGTGGTAAATTCCTTCCATATGTGATTGGATTCCTATGTAGGGCTTGTAAAACCTTAAAGGTAAGCTCTTAATAATCACAAGTCGCACGAAATATTTGTCGTATGAATTGTGTGTTTAGTTGATGTTGTGTTGGCTTGGGTCTTATCCACCATGTGCGAAGTGAGAGATGTAAGTTTTTGGGTCGCAGGTCGCCTATGTGAACCGACTTGATTCGATTTGACCCGACCCAATGTTGTTTTCTGAAAGAAAAGATAAACTACAAATTTAAAAAGGAAGGAACAGTTACAAAGTATCTACTCCAACGTAAAGAAACTCCTTTTTAAAAATTGTTTTATCTAACGCTTCTCTGAAATTCATAGAATATATATGAGTAATTCAAAGGAGAAATAGAAATATTTGATAGGATTCGATTCATTTTAGTAATGAACAAAACTAATAGGATTGATTATGTATCAGAACTGAATCACTACAAGAGTAAGAAAAGAAGAAAAAAAGGGAACAGAGAACAAAAGACTGAAAAATAAGAAAAACTTTCTTTCTTCATAAGAAAATAAACAAACAAAATTGACATTTAGTTTGTGAAATTTAGCCTCTGTTCCCTAGTGATTCGAAGAGTGACTGTGGAGCAATTCGTTTTGGTAGAGAAATCAAAGACATAGGTTGCAAGTATAAGGTACACAATTCATCGATTTTGCTATGAATACTTACATAAAACTTTTTCATATGCTCCCAAATTCTTTCAATTAATAATTAATCATCATGTCATTTGTTGCCTCTTAAATTGGTGGATATCCAAATTTATTTGTGCAATTTACCAAATAGTATTGGTCGATATTTGTTCATTTTTTCTCTATCAAGTTTTTCAAGAACAACTATCCTAGTGCAGTACTGCTTCAATTCAAAATATTTATGTTCTTATTGTGGGGGTTAAAATTTATTTTTTTTATGCTCCCAATAATTTCAAGTTATAGCAGGTGAGTCGAGCCAAACCTCATAGGTCTTAAATTGTTTGGCATTGTCTTCATCCTCGATAATTTTTAACCAATCAATACTGACATAGAATTTATAATCATTCGCAAACCTTTGATTTGCCAAGTTCAAATCTCGTGTGCTTGATTAACCATAATTTTCTTATCAATTTTCTTAATATCGAGCTTGTCATCAAATTTTTATTATTATTTGTTTGTTTTCTTAAAAGGTATCCTTTACAGGACTAGATCCATTGGTTTCTAAATGCTCTACTCTTGACCTTCTGTATACTTACTTTGCGCTTATCAAGTGTTCTAGTTTTCCTTTCAAGAATTGACTTGAGTTGAGTATCAAAGGGACAAACAAATTCAAGGACGATATGGTTGATCAAACAACTGTGATTGAACTGGTTGAAGGTGAGTTGGATTGTGAAGAAGTCGACTCATAGCAGGATAAATTGCTAAGCTTGAGAAGAAAATGGAAAAAATGGAACAAGAATTGACAGCATCAAGAAAATGATAGCCGAACTTAAGAACTCTTCCAATGAAGACTCATTAGATTTCAACCTTAGGGACTCATACGATGAAGATTTAGAGGGATAATTTTAATACCTTGAAAGTGTTTAGCGTAGTTGAAGTTGGAGAGTTGCAGAAAACTGTTGGTGTCTCCTGATTTTTTATGTTTACGGAGGGAATGTAAAGGCCATAGTTGGTTGCATGATTGATGGAAGGGAGTCGTGGTTAACACTTAGGATTTCAGAATGTTGGTTCAGTGTTTACGAGTTAGTTTTACAATCTGTGGATTGATGTACGAGTCATGGTTAGGCTCGTGGTCAGAAGTCCTGAAAGTTGGAAAATATCAAGCCTCATATACCACTTTGTACGATCCAAAAGTACAGCTCGTGAAAGGAACCATAAGTCATTGGGTCTCATGGTTGCATTCATCACAAAGTTGTATTTTTATTACTTGACTTCTACGAAGAGTCTTTACATATAGTAAATTGATTGATGGGCCCAACATGGTGATTCATGGTTTAAAGCCTGAGACTCAGACCTTATCTATGTTATGAATGATAATCTTGTGGTTACGCTATGCTTGGTGTGTTGCCTGCAGACCTAATTGAAGAAGTTAGCATATTGAAATATGTTGATATAGTGAGTATATAAGTGTTATTTGGATGATAAGTGGCTTGTGTTTCATATGAACTTATGAATGAGCGATTTGTATGATATTCGGTACCATGCCGGTACAGTTCATGGACACCTAGGGGGTCCCCTGCCGGTCATGACTCGATAGGCAAGATTAAGACCCTTTAGCATGTGTGTACAAGTGAGAGTTAGACTTATGATTTAATTTAGAGAGGTGTGTTAATGATTCCTAACAGGTGCAGTGATTATGCAACTACAAGGACAAGATGGATATAATTTCCATTTGACTTATTTTGTTTTTACAAGTATGCTGAATTGATTTGTTGCATTTTGACAAGTGTATTGAATAGACTTGACGTATTTTGACAAGTGTGTTGAATTGATTTGATGCATTTGAAAAGCATGTGATGATTTATACTAATGACTTGTATTGTTTTATGGACATTATTCAGTGACATAATTCTACATGCTAGTTAAGGTCTAGTGATGTTAAAAGAGTAGTGTACGCTTCTTGCAAATCAATTCCTCTTATGCAAAGTGTGAATGAACTACCTTATATTTGAAAAGTCTGTAGGTTAGCTACAACAACTATGAGGGAGGTTTAATAATGAGTAGAAAGTGCTTTTGATGTTTAATTTATTGTATAACCACTAATAATGCTAAGAGGTAGGGATGACAATGGCGCGGTGCGGGTGGGGCGGTGCAGGTTTATACACATGTGAGGCGGGGCGGGGCGAATTTAGATATATGCAATGTAGAGTGGGGCGGGGCGGGTTGAAATTTAAAATTTTTAATTTTATACGGGCGGGTGCTGTGCGGGATAGGAATGTCTAATTTCTTTTTCTTCGTTCTTTTCCTCCACAGTTCTGTCTCTTTTGCTTTTAAGTAAAACACTGAAACTTTTTTTATGGAATTTCTTTTTATTGTTGCAAAAAGATATTTATTTATATATTTCACATAGTGTCACGACTCAGGGGTATCCCTAGATGTAACATGCGTATAGGACCCCGAGAGAGCCCATACAAGCCACTTAGCATTCATAACATAAGGAATAGAACCAAAGAAGTAAATACAACATTTCAAGTCCAAATTTTATAAAAGTAAAGCGGAAGTCTAAAACACTTGTCTCATTAACCATCTAGTACAATAGAATGAAATTGGGCCTAGCCCATACATCATGTACAAAACTGGAAATACGAAAGAAAACTGAAACAATAGAATCAGTCCTTGAAGCATGAGGACTCACCAAAGCTCGGGAACCTTGCAATCAACCACTAGCCCGAAACTGAGAGAACCTGACTTTCGGACCCTACATTTGGGAAAATTTAGACAAGAGTATGTGTTAGTACAAAACAATGTACCAAGTATGATAGCTATGCATAAAATATTTAAATCATGCTAAAAGAGGACATTTCATGACATGCAATTGACCATGCTAAAACATGATATAAAAAGGGTTAGAAATTATAAGTCATAAAACATGATCAATGCAAGCTAACATCATTTAAAACCTTTGAACACATATGAGATACATCAATTCAGCCATAAGAGATCATAATTCAATCATTTAAATCAATAATCAAGAGAATCCATGACAATTGAAGAAAATCCTAACTCAATTGGGGATTTCTAACTTTGAAAATAGGAGGATTTGGAAACTCCATGAACGGAAGGAATCCATGGATGAAAACCATCATACCTCAAATCCAATTGCTTATCTTCAATGGAGGAATTGAGACTTGACTTGAAACCCTATGTTGAATCTTCTTCATCAAGCTTTCTAGAGAGAGAAATATTTGAGAGTTCTTCTTTTTGGTGAATTTGAAGAGAATGAAGTGAATGAACTAATTTGGGGGTTGGAATCACGTACATAGGGGTCTTAGTGAAGGATAAAATGACGTAGTATAGGGATAAAATAATTAGGAAAATACCCAACTACCCCTAAAACTTAACTGCCTGGCACGACCTACGAACCCCTGCTGACGGACCGTGGACAGACTGAAGGTCCATCCTGCATGGCCGTCGTCCATGGTCAAAAAGCTGGATTCTGGGGTCTGGACCACGAGCCCCCAACCATGGACTGTGGACCAACCGACGGTATGTGGGTTCGGCCGTGGTTCTGGACCTCTGAGTCAAAGTTGGGAGTGACCAACCACGGGCCGTGCTTGACAACCTTCAGTTGGCACCTGCAACTTCTAAAAATTGCTATCTTATCCTCTTTTGGATCCGGGGTGTTACACATAGTCCTTGCATCTGTAAAGGGAACATATCCATCTTATGGAATTTTATTTACTCATCTTTTGAAATAAAAATGTATGGATTTGGAAAATGCATAATATGGAGTACTATATATTACAATAATTAACAACTTAAAAAAATTATAAAGAAATTTCGATCAAACCCAAAAATAATATATTATTGACTCTCAAAATTTCAACTGTATCACATAAACGAAACGAATAGTGTTAATGATCTGAGAAAATTACATTATTTAATATTGTTATGGGTACAGTGTGTTTTATTTCAAAATCTATTTTTTTTAGTAGGATTGAACTTATTAAAAATTTAAAATTAGATTATAACTTTGGTGAAAATAATAAAAAGAAACTTAAGCAGCGCGGGGCAGAGCGGGTGGAAGCTGAGTAGATGTGGGAAGGGTGGATGAGGGTGAAAGTGCTTAAGTGGAGCGGGGCGGGTGGAGATAAAACCCGCCCCGTCCCTGCTCCACCCTGCCCCATTTCCATCCCTACTAAGAGGTTGAGTGGAGGGAATGGATGATAATAATAAGGCTAAACTTAATCTTGCAATAATGTCTGGTTAGTTTGCATGCGTATGAGATGAATATTAGGAATAAGGTTAGAGAGTATATTAAGGAAATTAAATAACTAATTTATAATTTTATGTGAATGAATAAGGTGGGGGAGGAATAGGGAATATAGAGAAGTATTAATTGTCATATAATGTTATGACTTAATTGTGGAGTTGTTCCTGTTGATTTTTGTGATGTTCTATTTGAACAGTCCAGGTTGGTCTATGATGTCTACTCAGTACGTGTGGTGAACTGATACTACTCTTGTTATATCTTTTATTGGTATAGATTTGTTTCAGGTTGTGTTGAAGAGTGGGATAATAGACGTAGGGGGTGGCGGGGGAAGGGGTAGGGATAGGGGTGGTGGGGTAGAGGTAGGCGTAGTCGGTGGCGTAAAAATGAAAAAAAATTAAATTTGAAATATTTTTCGAAAACATTTTTTAAAATTTTTTTTTGAAAGGAATGGCTTTGGTGAGGTGGGGGTGGCATATTTTCCAGAAACTATTTTAAAAAAAATTGACTGGGATGGCCTTGGTGGGGGGTGGGTACGGGTGGGGGTGGCATAAAAAAAGAAATTTTTTAAAATTTGAAATATTTTTCAAAATCAGTGTTTTTCTTAAAAAAAAAAAAAAAGAATTTGACCGGGGTGACCTAGGTTACAAAAGTGGGTGTGACGTAAAAAATGAAAAAAATTAAATTTGAGATATTTCTCAAAAACAATTTTTTTTTTGGGGGGGGGGGGGTGTGTGGTTTGGTGGTAGGGATAAAAATATATTTGAAATTTAAATAATAAGAAAATTAAAAAAATTAATTTTATTTTTGAATAGAGAGGGTCGGGAACGGGTAGGCTAAGAAAATAAATAAATAATGAAGTAGAGTTTTGGAAAATGTTTTACTAAATTTTGGAAGAGAAGTCATTTTCCTTAAATTTGAGAAAAATGAGTTGATTTGGAAAATATTTTCCAAACATTTATGTCAACTAAACATGAGAAAATTGGAAAATATTTTCTCCATACCAAACACACCCGACGAGAGTACTATCTTTTTGTACAAAAGCAAGTCAGCATAAATGAGCAGAAACGTACACAAATAGACAATATCCAGCTTCAACCAAAATTTGAGAATGTTATTATTGCTTGTACAGGTATCACAATAGACTACTATTTTGACAAGCAACACATGCAATTGCCATAACAAAAGTTACAGGATTTTAACACTTGCTTGTTTGATTATTGGCAGAAGCGTGGTTATGCATCATGATTTACAATTCTCCAGAAGATTTATGTCAAAATTATTCTGTTGGATGTTCCTAATTAGTAGTAACAACTATACAGTACCTGCAAAACAAAATATAAAAAGGAATCAAAATCAACAAAATCAGTGCATCAGTGATGCAGAAATCTCGGGTATGCGTTTCAGCTCAAACAAAATGTCACTTAAAAGATCAAAATAAACAGACCCAACAAAGACTTCCATATTTGATTTTCCAAAGTCCCACTAGTAGCCCATAAAATCCCGTCCTACCATGATCTTACAGAAGGTAACACAGGCAAAAGTCTAAAAGATCTAACCCTTCAAAGGATCATCTGATATATACACGCAATTAATGCATAATAATACTAATACGTAATATTCGCTTTGATTTTATTATTCTATCCTTTATACCTTTAGGCAATAAAAAAACAGTAAGATACTATTTTTCTTTAAAATCCACCAATCACTGAATAAATATGTATCACCTTCAAGGATATCGTTGGAAAGAAGTCAAAAGTTTGCAACTTACCTACATAAGTTTCACGTGTTACTTGTCTGAGTCATTACAGCTGCTGCAGTATGCAGAAACTGATGTCTCAAACCTAATACAGGCCTAGAAGTGAAGTGCAATTCAATCGTCCTAACCAAGCCCAAACTTGGTATTATATAATTATGACCAGAAAAAATGAAAAGATAATTTAAATGTCCCCAGATGCCAATTCTGTTTTGGATCCAACATTAACAATGTCTGGCCAGTATGCTCGATTGAATTGTCAAGAGGAATTTTTTAATTTTGACCTGACTGATCCATGCAATCCGTGAACAAAAACGCCAAAGAAAGAGACTGAGAGAGTAAAGACATTGCGAATACATCAGAGATAACTCAAGAAAACTGTTGTAATATGGAATAATCCAAATTTTGGAAGGATGTGACGAGACTGACAACTATCACCTCACTCCCCCAACCAGTCCTCAACCTAGGCAGAATGCTCCTTCCGAGACTCTTAAGGAGTAAACCCCAGTAGAGACAGCTATTCAGTCGCGGATAATTTAGCTTCCTTAGATCCAATGTGATGACATCATTTAACCAACTGATCAGAAAAGGTGCTCATGATGGTTTGCAAGAAGGAACCGAGTAAAAGGAGCAATGCTAGTTTTTTCTGTAGGAGGAAAAAGAATGGCAAAGACACTAACAAGGATACTGAACTGTGCTTGCCTATGAGAAACCACTGCGAAGAAGCAAACCTGTTGAACTCTACCCTGCCAAACAACAAAGTTACATGCACAAACTCCCGTAGCCACTCAAGGAAAAGAACTGTATTCAAGTTTCTCATTTGTTTTTCAGATTAGGTATCCTTCTGGTGAAATAGATTAACTTGGTTAATCTGGGAAGCTTGCACGCCTAGGAATCTAGCTCAGCAAACTTTTAGAGATTTAACTTTTCGACAACTATGGAGAGAAATCAAATCTCCTGTTTGGGGATAAAAATCTCATGCCATACCCATCACAAACTACCCTCGAAAGGAAAATCTTACAGAATCTTATTGACTTGCACAACCTGGCTGGTTTATTCTTTCTGTTTTTGCTAAATAAATATGGGAATGGGACACTTCAACCCATAATTTATTTTGGCATTACAGACGAAATTCCTGCTAAGAATGCATATGCAACTAAGAAATCCTAGACTCCTAGTAACAGGAAATTGTGTCCTAAAAAACTGTTACGACAACCCTCAAGCTGGTGTAACCTCCTCCGCAGTTTATTTTAGCCAAATTTCTAGGATTCCAGTCAATGAATCTGTAACGAGACATTGCCTACAATTCTAGGAAATATTTGTTTTTGTATCAACAACGACGACGGAATAAGGAAAATATTATTCGAACATGTTAATACTTATATAACATGGTTCGGAAGTGCATGAAGAGTGTAAAATTTTGTATGTTTAAAGTGGATGATGAAATCTATAAAACAAAAGAGGAAAAGGAATGAAATAGAAGCAGCTGCCGCTATTGCAGCTGCTGTGAATATATATAGCAGCTAAAGAGCAAGTATTAAAATCCTATGCTATGATATTCCATGGCACAAAAAATGGGAATTTAAACTTTTCCCACTATGTGGGTCCAGGACAAAGGGAGTAACTATTGGCATTAAAAGAAAAGTCTTTTCATCCTTGCAATGAGCAACCAAACCCGCAACTCTCATGTCTAGCAGTAGTCCTTGGTTGTTGTCCAAGAATTCATTTCAATGCCACCAAGGTAAGTTTGGTCCTATATTTTGTGTTGGTTGGAGTTAACATTTGTATTAATGCCATTACACTTTTGGATTGACTAGATTATATCAAGAACAACAAGGATCTTTGATAAATCCCGAAAGTTGAAATTTTGGGTTTTCTTCAAGAAGGTAATTTCTACACTCTTTGAACAATAAGTGTGAGTTATTTATTAGTATTTATGGTTGTGAAAGATATTCTTTGAGTTGGGTTATTGTTCGGGTAACTTAAATGTCAACGGGTGCGTGTCGGATTCTCCAAAAGTAGTACTCCCTCTATTTCAAAAAAGAATGGCCTCCTTTCCTTTTTAGTCAATTTCAAAAAGAATGACCTCTTTCCTTTTTTGATAACATTTTAATTTCAGTTTTCCACGTGACATGTTTAAGGCCACAAGATTAAAGGGCAATTTAGTACATTTGACATAACTTTAATTTAGGACCACAAGATTCAAAGGTTTTCTTTCTTTTCTAAAACTCCGTGTCAAGTCAAACTAGGCCACTCTTTTCGAAACGGAGGGAGTATATTTTTAGAGAATCCAATACGAGTGCATTATCAAAAGTGAAGAGTCCGCACAACTCAGACCATAAGAGAAAAACTCTAACTCGATATTAATGAAAGTTGTGAAAATGGTGAACGAGATGATGAATAGTGCCTATGGGTTGTAAATAGTCGACGTATATGGCTTGAATGAATGTATTAACACATTGTTGAAATTATTTAAGGTGATTAATCAAACACCGTCTACAATGAATGAATATGGAATTTTCGAAAATTCAGATCAAGTGTGAAATATTAGTTGACTAAATTGATATAGTTGCAAGACGTCAATAGTTATGTGTTTGATTATGTAGATTGAAGTTGTTGGAGTTATTTGAAACAGTTGGACTGACTTTTAGCTTAATTAAAGCGACTTTGAGGTATGCTGAGCTCCTAGCTAATTGTTTGTTTTCAAAAACAACTTCATTACTTTAATGATAATGTCAAGGAGATCTCATGCACATGCGGGACAAGTTAGCATGGTATACTCCATAGTTAGGATTAAGATTTATAATATGCTTAGACATCCAAGTTTGGAAGTTATAAAATCATTTAAAGCTTTTTAAATGATTCTTGGAGTTATTACGCAGTACTTTATTATGTACTTGACTTTTTGTTACTAGTTGATTACAATCCATAGCATACTTTTGATGGACTTGTTGGAATCACTCTTAATTTGCATTGTCAAGTGAAACTGTAAACTTGATTTAGTAAAGGGATTCGGCAGAAGGCAGTGGCTTGAGAAAATGAAAGTAACAATATTTTTACAAATCTTTGATATTGATTTCCTCATGTGATCGAGGGGATGACCACACTCGTGGGTTCAACACCCCGGTGTACTATTGCTCATTCGATCAAAGGGACCCATGGGTTCTACACCCTAGAGTAGCTTTGGTTATCTAGTTGAAGGGATGACCAGGCCCGTGGATTTTATATCCCGGTGTTCCATAGCTTTTGTGGTGGGGCAAGTACATCGAGCCTCACAAATAGCATCCTGAGCATATACATGCATATGGATACGAGACTTGAGATATGGACATTGAAATCGTGGAATAATATGACACTTGATGAGCTTCAGAAAGATCTAATTAGGGTTTACATGATTGGTGCTTCTTCCATGCTTTGATAAATCAAAATTTTGATTTGGTTTACCTCTCATGTATTTATAAATAGTGTTCATGTTATATGCTTTGATGAATTAAATTGTGTATATAATCCATCTCTCATCTTTTTATATATATGTATAACTCTTGCCCTATCACTGGTGGTGGCTATGATGCATATCCAAGTATTCTTCTTTTTTTGGAGAAGGCAACAGTTTTGCATATCTAAGTATGCTAATACACATGCATCATTTGTTTAAATGGTGTAAGGTCTAGCCGACAATCAGGTGCAAGGTGGACTGTATAGGGGTTAGGATTCTTGCAGTTTCATACTTTTGGTGATCCCACATTTAAGATCGTGTTGTCGTGGGATTCACATTGTTATATTTTCATTTTGTAAAGGACGAACTATTCATTCGTAATTTTATTGAGGCTTTATAGATGAACTTTTATTTTGGGTTATGGGTTCCTGTTTGTGTTTGCATATAACATTTTTATTTTGACTTGGTAAACGAGCATGTTGATTTGATATTATTCACTTAGAATCACTACATAATATTGAGGTTAATTAATTAAATTGTGGTATATTGGTATGAAGTGGGTAGTCACTACACTAAATATGTTCGCTCGGTGCAAGTTGCAGGCATACGGGTGCCATGTCACACTTCCTCCCATTTTGGAGCATGACAAACATGGTATATGAAGTTAATTAATTGAATTGTGGTATACGGATATGAGGTGGGTAGTCACTACACTAACTCGGTTCGCTCGGTGCCATGGCAGGCATCGGGTGTCGTCCCACGTATCTTCCCATTTTGGGGCTTGACAGGTTCGATCAAAATGAGAATCAACACATTTGAGTCCACATTGTGCACAAAATTTAGTGTCTTCAATTCATATTTGACTACTTCATAATTTCCACAAACACAAATTCCACTTCCGAATTTTTGAAATTGGATTTATACTTTCTTTTTAAAACTTTTTTTTTTATGACAAGGGAAACCCGCAGCCGCTACCCTTTGGGTGCGCACAGGGTAAAACCCCCGCTCCTATGCAATAGCTCGCAAACCACATAGGAGAGGTAACCCGCACTAGGCAAAACCGATGCGACGAGCTCAACCCAGAAGGCAAACCCCTTGCTTTCGCTGGCAAGGGGTTTCGAACTTGAGACCTCCAACATGGAAGTCCCAAGCCCAAACCACTGGGCCACCCCGAAGGGTTCTTTTTAAACAAAAGAGTTATAAAATGTTTCTTTTTGAATTTTCTACACAAAATTCGAGTTCCTACTGCTAAACAGCCCTCCCCATAGGTTTTCTTCTTAAAGAATAAGGAAATGAAGTATAGGTGAAATTAATGATGAAGTTAATCTTTGATTTGGAATCAAAAAAAGGTAATAAGGATCTTATGGAGTGACTTCATGAAGTGCTTCTTTCAGAGTTAAGCTTTTGTATCTTTTATAAGGAATCGAGAACTTTTGTATCTTTCATAAGGAATCGGAGGAATATGTGTTGGGTTTTTTCTGAGTAGAGGATGGAGAAACACTTGGATACAATGACAACTATTTACCCCACAAGTTATTTTCAGCAAACTATGTGACAAGGAGAAATACTTGGATATAATAACAACTACTACGCCGCACTTCCAAACAAGTTGGGGATGGAGAAATACATAAGAAGCCATATGGGCATAAGAATTGTGAAATTTGGAAAAAAGTAGTATTTGTTTTCAAGTTATGATATTTGGAAATTGGAATTGTGTTTGGACATGAATACTAGTTGGAGTTGTTTTTGACATTTTGTGAGTGAGTTGACGTTAAAATTGGGAAAACAACTTTTTGGAGTATTTTGAATTCTGGAATTCAACTTGAAGATGAATTCAGGAAAATTATAACAATTCTATGTCCAAGTAGTTTTTGGCCAGAATAATATTCCGGAAAAAGTGAAAACTATCCATGGTCAAACGGGCACATATATAAACACAAAAAAATTGCCAGCTTGACTACCATTGACGACTTAGGCAAGCTTTTGTGGAGGGAGAATCTGATAGATTGATACAGCAAACAGAAAACAGATTTTAGAAAATTCAATTGCCAGACCCCTAAGGTATCTGGTCGGTTTATGTACCTTCTTTGACTATCTTCTTAGCAAGACACCACAGAAAGATGATTATTGGTTAAAAAAACATTTCATAATTGAATTGATAGGTTTCTGACACAAGAAGAAAATAAAATATCATAATTCATAATAGTGTAAACTGAAGTAGAGGTGTTTATTTGATATTGTTCTTACTTAGGATCCACCAAGAGTTTTTGAATGCTTAAATATTAATAAAATCAAATATGTCATCCCTAGGAATGTCAATGATATGAAGCACACTGACCTGGATAATTTTCTTATAAGTGTGTCAAACACAGAGAAGAAACTTCCTCCAATTGTAAGTTTTTGGCTTGAAGCCAAGAAGTTTACTTATGACCTTTGAATTAGCATCTTCTGAGACATGAGAAACCTGTAGCTAAGTTTTCTCCAAGTAAAGGATGATGAAGCTTTTCATATGAATATCCAGTGAAAGAAATTTCAAGGGATGCTCAATGTTGAAGACGGAATTCTTTTTCTAGTGTCTTTAAATTTCATCGTCTAACATCAGAGATTGAAATTAAATATCAATTTATGAGCTTTGTAAAGCATAGCCGATCCCAAGTGGGCAAAAAAGGAGGGTTCCAGAAACTTCAAAAAAATAAACAGAGGAGGTTTCTGGCACGTGGACAGTCACAGTAAAGGTAGTCTAAATAGAATGAATCCTATAAATACAGGGCAGAAATGTAAAGGATTAATATAGTGACCAACTAATCTCAAAATTGAAACCTAGTTGAATGATTGACTGATTGTTGTATTTTAATGACTACTCCAGAATATTTGACGTTGTCCCACTTAATTAAGCTTTCCTAGGATGAAATGCATTATAGAGTATCCAAAGTAGTAGCAAGAAAGTTGCTATGAACCTTGTTAGAACATGAATAGGTTTATACAATCCTATTAGAATAGGAATAGGTTTATACAATTCTATTAGAATAAGAATAGATTTATACAATCCTATTTAGAATAGAAATAGGAATAGAAAAGGATTGTAGTGTAGTGTCTATAAATAAGGTCTCAATGTAATAATGTAGACACAACAACAATTCAATAATATTCTTTTCCAATATTTCTCACATTGTATCAAAGCCTCTACGATCTTGATAAATAATCAAAGAGCTTTTACATTTGTAACAAGCTAGGTACATGAATTGTATGCACTAGCTTGAGGGGGAGTGTTAGAATAGGAATAGGTTTATACAATTCTATTAGAATAAGAATAGATTTATACAATCCTATTTAGAATAGAAATAGGAATAGAAAAGGATTGTAGTGTAGTGTCTATAAATAAGGTCTCAATGTAATAATGTAGACACAACAACAATTCAATAATATTCTTTTCCAATATTTCTCACATTGTATCAAAGCCTCTACGATCTTGATAAATAATCAAAGAGCTTTCATTGTCGACGGGTGGCTATTACCCATATATGCCACCCATCTGGCCAATAATTATGTTAGCAAAAGTAGGGCCAATGATATATGCATGAACCCCATATTCAGGGGAAGAAAACTTAGTCAGAGAGGTCACCGTGCGTCAATTTCCGATGACTTTCTAGGGTTGTTTTGTGTCAACCATGTATCTGTCATTGTTTGTGTAGCACCGTGCCATCATTCCAGTGACTACTTTCTTATATATGATTTATGTAGGCACCGTGCCATCATTCCGGTGACTACTTTCTTATATCTGATTTGCGTAGCACCGTGCCATCTTTCCGGTGACTACTTTTTCATATTTAATTTGTGTAACACCGTGCAAATCTGATTTGCGTAGCACCGTGTATCTCTCCAAACCTGTTTTGTGTCAACCCCATATCTGTCGGTATTTGTGTAGCATCGTGCCATGTTTCTGGTGACTACTTTTTCATATTTAATTTGTGTAACACCGTGCAAATCTGATTTGCGTAGCACCGTGTATCTCTCCGAACTACTTTTCGTATTTAATTTGCGTAGTACCATGGATTTCTCCGAACTACTTTCTCATATCTGAGTTGCATAACATCGTGTCTTTACGGTGACTCCTCAGATTTGATTTGCATAGTTCCATTCGTCTTTCTGGTGACTCCTCAAATCTGATTTGCGTAGGGTTGTGCCATCATTCCGACCCTATCCATATAATTTCTCTTTTTCACTAGGGTCGTTCCATCATTCTGACTCTACCCATATTATTTTTCTTTTCCAATAGGGTTTTGCCATCAATTCGACCTTTCCTATATAATTTCTATTTTCTAATTTGGTCATGCCATCATTCCGACCCTACCCATATAATTTTATTTCTTAGATTATGACCACTTTCAGCCATCAAATCTAATACTCCAGCGTATGAGCATGTTCTGACAATTTTTTTGGTGACTTTCTTGTTTAATATCGACTCATCTATTGATTCCAACACGATCCATATACTTTATACTAGATTTTGAGCACTTTGTTGCTTAGGGGGAGTTTAGTAGCCTTGTATGTCGATCATGTAAGTTGATCTTAGGTGTATTTATATGCCTAGGAGCCAAATAACACCCTCATTTTAGCTATGTTCAAGGACAAACTTTTTTGATGAAGTAAGATGTTGTATTAGAAAGGCATCAAGAAGATGCAAATTACATACACAAAAATATGGTCAACTCCTGAGAACAAAATCACCTATTTAATCAGGGAGTTAACCACAAGCAAAAGGATGGTTGCTAAGCCATATTGAGGGAGCTAATGAAATCTAAGAGGGGTAATATATCAATTACAGGGGATAAGTTGCTCCATTAGAAGAGACTAATAACGCAAAAGGATTTCAAACTACTAATTGGAGTTGAGATACCATCAAACATCTGAGATTCCTTTCCTTCCAAATACACCAAAAAATACATGATGGAATCATCTGCCAAGTCTTCTTGATGGGGCTATCAACTTCTCTAAGACTCCAACTTCCAATTACTTCTTTGATACTTTGCAGGAGAATCCAATTGATACCAGCAATTGAAATAAACATATTCCAAAGAGCTGTTGCCACTGGACAGTGCAGAAACAAATGATTCACTGATTCCAGGCTATTGAGGCACATGAAACATCTGTTTACTAGCTGAAGTTTCCTCCTATTTAGATTGTCCAGGGTTAGGATAGCATTCTTGAGGGTAGTCCAGGTGAAACACTTGATTTTAGGGGGTAGTCTAGTCTTCCAGATCAGTTTCCATGGCCACTGGTCTATCATGGCATTTGAAGAGCACAACTTATGGTATCCTTCCTTCACTGTGTATATTCCTTTTTCAGAGTTGCCCCATTTTAAGCTATCAGGCAAGTGCGGGGTCATTGAGGTTCCTTCTAGAATTCTTAAAAAATCAAAGAGCTCATTAAGCTCCCAGTCTTGAAAATTCCTTCTAAAGCGTGGTGCCCATATTCCACCTTCTCTGTTTTGAGCCACTGAAGAGTCTGTGTCAAAGGCTATCCTGTAAACAGCAGGGTGGGAAACATTGAAAGGTTGATTGTTAAGCCACCTGTCTTTCCAAAATTTAACTGAGTTCCCATTTCCAATCCTGAAGGACACCTCTTGGAAGAACTCCTCCCTTAGCTGGTTAATGTACTTCCAAGGTCCAACTCCATAAGGATCATTGTTCTTGCTTGGTGTTCCATTTGTCTTGCCTCCCATATTTGGCATTTCACTACCTCTTTTCCAGATACATGTTGGTTCTTGAGCATATCTCCACCACCATTTCATTAACAGACTCTTGTTGTGCTTCTTTAAATCTCTGATTCCCAAACCTCCGTGCTGCTTTGGCATATTTACATTTTCCCAGTTCACAAGATGGAACTTATGGCCCTCATAGCTCCCCCTTCCACAAAAAAGATCTTCTGATTTTGTCAATTTGATTTTGTACCTTGGATGGTATTGGGAGCATTGACATAATATATGTGGGGATACTGTCAAGTACACTGTTGATAAGAGTCAACCTGCCTCCCATTGAGAGATATTGCATCTTCCAAGTTGCCAACCTTCTCTCCATTTTCTCGATAACTTCATTCCAAACTCCTGCATCTTTGAACTTTGCTCCCAAAGGGAGACCTAGGTATTTTGTTGGAAATGTGTCAATGCTACAATCCATGATGCCTTCTTCCAATTTAGGGACCTCATTTACTTGGTAGATCTTACTCTTCTGCATATTAATATGTAGCCCGGAGATTGCTTCAAATAAGAGTAGTGTTAGGTTGAGATATCGCACCTCAGACTTCCCTGTCCCACAAAAAGTAAGAGTATCATCCGCGTAGAGCAAGTGAGTCACAGAGATTGAATTATCTTCGTTGTTGCCCACCCTGAATCCTTCAATCCATTGCATTTGCTTTGCCTTTGCTAACATCTTGCTGAGACCTTCCATGGCAAGGATAAATAAGAATGGAGAGAGTGGGTCTCCCTGTCTAATCCCTTTTCAAGGACAAATTTCGGTTATTGGGTAGGATTTAAGTCATATATTTCATTTGGACTAACCATTGTGATTAGTGATTGTAGGTTGGGAAACAAGGAGAAAACAAGCAAAAGAGTGGAAATCATGAAGTGAAGAGTGGCTCCAAGCGTGACAGCATTAGTAAGAAGGTGCCAAATAGAAGTGGAAGCCATTATGAAGTGAAAGATGAGGCATGCACCTTCTCCACATCGTGGAGAGAGAAATATTTATTTTTCCCACATTGTCATTTGAAGCTGAAACTAAAAGGCGCCTCCGCGCGGAGACAAGCTCCAGTTTTTTGTCGTTTATCCTAAATTATAATTAGACTCGGATTTTATTATATTAATTGTCCTTTTTTTGGGTTTGGAAGAACGACGACTTTGGGAGATGTTTCATCTATTTTTAGGGTTTATTCCTAAATGTTACTCCATTCAATCTCTTTTATGTTAATTGAACATTGCGAAATTGAGAATCATATTATGAGTAGCTAAATTCCCTAGTTCTAGGGTTGTGGCTACAGGATGATTGTATTTTATTGATTTTAAAGGATTTATTATGATTATCATATGAATCTCTCTTTTGTTCTTACTTGAGTATTTTTTGACTGACCACCATTGAAAGAAATGTATTGTCCGAATTGAACACGGGAGAGGAATAAGAGGATAGAACGTGGGGCAAAAGGAACATGATCTTCTCTAGGTTTAGGGTTGATTTGTATCTAGGATAAGGAAATACCTAGAAACCTTGCTTGGTTAATAGACAGGACAAAATCGTAATGCACAATAATTGGTTCAGTCTATCCCCACTCAACGATGTAGTTAGGCTGCCAATTACCGTAGGCGATTAGAGATCGAGACACCATGATCATACATTTAACTCTGAAATCAGTGATTCAATAATCGATTGACATCCATTAAATGAGATAATTTGCATGAATCCATAACAGGCTGCAGCCCTGAAATTCCTCAAGTCATTGTTTGAAATCCAATTGAAATCAAATTGTAGTAGTTTACTTCAATAATTAGATAAATAAATCAGTCAAAATCCCATAGCACTTTTCTTGATAACACTTGTTCTAAATTTTAATTGTTGGAAGAATTGAATACATCTAATCTTAAGTGTGGGTACGATACCCAACTCTTAAAAAGAGCTACTTTATTACTTGCACAACTTCGTACACTTGTGTGTGCGTTTGGGCGCAAAATAATAAACTCTATGCCCTGAAACAATCTTTGCAAGTTTGGTTTGGGAAGTTCAACACTGTAATTTTATCACTATGTGTTTTATCGGCATTATGCATCAAATTCAGTATTACATGAGAAGATTAAGCTCATTGGGATTGACTGACATTATGCATCAAATCCAATATTTAATGAGAAGACAAGCACATTGAGATTGACTGGCAATTTTGTGAAGTCGACTGATCATCTTGCAAGAATCTCACCCAGCCCCTCATCAGTCCTCGTATTAATTACATTTGTAACAAGCTAGGTACATGAACTTTATGCACTAGCTTGAGGGGGAGTGTTAGAACATGAATAAGTTTATACAATCCTATTATAATAGGAATAGGTTTATACAATCCTATTGAATAGAAATAGGTCTATACAATCATATTTCGAATAGGAATATGAATAGAAATAGAAATAGCAATAGTAAATAGTATCCTACTTGGTAAAGGATTGTATTGTAGCGTCTATAAATAAGGTCTCAATGTAATAATGTAGACACAACAACAATGCAATAATATTCTTTTCCTATATTTCTCACAAACCTGACTAATCTTTTGACTTATAAACGTATCTAGAAATCGCATCTAGTTTTTTTTAATTAGTGCATAATTATAATTTATATGCAATCCTCAATTATAATTGGTCACCAGTTCATGACTTTTAATCCATGGAGTAAAACACGGCTTTTCAAGAGCAATATCCTTTTTTTTTCTTTTTTTTGGTAAACAGAGCCCATGTTTTAAAAGTAAAAAGCACAAGAGATAAGGTCCTTAGGACTGGTAGAGAAAAACGAGAAGTGCACAATTGAAAAAAAAAATCGCATATGAATTTAATTTTTTTTATGACAAGGAAAACCCACAGCTGCTACCCTTTGGATGCGCACAGGGTAAAACCCCTGCTCCTATGGAAGCACATATAAATTTAGTACTATAATAATCCAATTGCAATTAAAATAACTGATTATATCCAATATTCAATAATGCCATTGCTGAGACCCAAAGAAATAACCATTTTATGGTTAGATCACTTCATGAGACATTGTTTGAAGCACACAGTTGATTGAAGCGCATACCTTCACCTATGAAGTGATTACCCTCGCTTTGCATCGCTTCAAGCGACAAAACAATGACTTCTAATAACACTGCCCAGAGTAATGTAAATGGATTAGAAGATCCTTGAGTTTCGTGGACTTTGATAGCAATTTTTGTTAAGAAAATGTAACACCCCCTTGGTGCATTTATACTCGTGAAGAAAGCGTAACTCTTTATGAAAAGTTTATCTTTTAAACCCTAAGGGGTTGTTTGATAACTGGTTGAGAGGTGAGTTGTGAAGGTAGTAAATCCTGCAAAAGTAATACCATGTTTGGTAGTTGGTTCAGAGGTAAGTTATTTATATAAAAACTAATATGGTTTTTGGCTTACAAATTTAGAAACCTGCATAACTGTATTAGTTATGAGGGAATCTATATATTATTTTATGCCGAAGAGAAGGCAGAATAACTAATTCATGAATAACTAAATCCTACATAACTAATTCTAGCATAAAATAATACATAAATTCTCACATAACTAATCCATATATTACTAATACTTGCATAAGTCTAATGAGCTACCAAACGACCCCCAAGTAATATTCTTTTTTTCTTGTAAAGGCGCAAAAAATGAATTTGGATTAGATCTAGGATAGGATGCAAAAGAATTCTACCTGCTAAGGCTCAGCATCTGCTATGAGCTTTAGGAGGTGCGTACATTAAAAAAGGTACTTTTCACAGCACCACAAAGAACGGACCCTATTCTCCGGTATCAAAATAAGTATAGAGATGCAACTGTTTGTGGGAACTTGAATTGGTGTTTGAAGAGTAATTGAAAATTGAGTCCAAACAATGACTGGAAATACACCCATTATGACAGACCAGAGAATAAGACATTTCCGGAACAGTTATTGAAAATTCAAATATTAATAGGAGGGGATCAATACCCAAAATCTGATACCATGAAAAAGCAAAATGAACAAAGAAGTTGTGCAGAATGTGATTCTTGAAAACGAAGTTGAATTAATAGACCATATTATGGTCAGAATAATATTGCTGCTAGAATGGACACCTGAGAGGCATGAAAAGTAAGATTATGACATGATGGAAATGTTTGACTTGACAAGCAGTGTCACATAGAAGCTTTAAGGTCTTTTCCCAGATCATAGACACTGATACAAACCAGAAAAGTTAGAACATGTTCCCAGCAATTAAAAAATCAAACTGGTAGCTTTTCTAATTGGCTGTGGAAAACCATCTGGGAAAACAGAGCACGCCTAAAGGTGGACTGTTTGACATGATTGGCGGCACACATGCCTTACTAAAAACAACCTTCAGAAAAGGGGATCAAGATCTGCAACAGGTGTCCTTTATGTGGAAGACAGAATGAGGATATCAAGCATCTTCTGGCATTTCATTCTGAACATTAGAGTGGTTAGCTGGTTAATGACTATTACAACTACTTAGCTCCTATAATCTTGGGGCTTAAAAGGGATGGGGAAGGACAAGAAAAAGATATGGAATATGATGTCTGTCACCATCTCATGGATCATCCGTAAACAAAGGAACACAAGAATTTTTTAGAGCAGAAAGGAATCTGTCATCGGCATTAAGAACATATGCATTTATCTACTGTTTTATTGGTGTAACATGGTAATTGCAAATGATGTAGAGGCTTTCTGTAATGAGGCTTTCCTATGTAAATACTTTGCAGCAGTTTGCTGCACTTTAATTCAATACTTTTACCAATAAAAAAAAGAGAGAAAACTCTTGTTTAAATTAAAATGATAACAACATATAACATGGCTTCTTATATAATGGCTTAACTGTATGAATATAAGGAAATTTCAGACTATAGAGAGTAAGGAAAGTTTAGACTAATGAAACTTCCCTAATTACCACAATTCCTTTTTATGACACAAACATAAGAATGTATCATACTACTAACCTAAATATATTCTAACGCTAACAACATTAGCTATCTTGACTTTGAACACTTATTAGTGTACTTAAGGTTGAATTAGTATTTCAAAATACAAGCTCTCACAAAGTAAGAGCTCTACATACTTCAGAGAATAGGAAATGGATACCTCCACAACTTACAAAATAACAGCTTATGAATCTACAACCCATAGCTACTGTAAGTCCCTATTGCACCTGTATTTACTTCAAGAAAACATGTTGCCTAGAGAAAATTTGAAATGCATGCAGTCCTAACTATAATCCATTTCTATCCCCTACTTGGATGAGGGTAAATTTATCTGAACAAAAAATGGTACTTAACCACTTCCTCTGGTTTCCTGATTATACATCCCATGCTTCTCACCTTTGGTAGATTAGTTTCAAATTATATGCTATCGCCCATATACCAACTTTCTGTGGCTTCCATTATTCATAGGTCCTCTTTATCAAAGGATAGAAATGTTGCATTCTCAAATACTATAAATATAATCAGCCATAGGTGCAGAGTTGATGCACAATTGAAACATAATAAGAATATGTCTCACTTACCTATGTGCTCCAAATGGGGCCAAAAGATGCCCATATTAAGAAGCAGAAAATGCAAGTACTTCATCTGTCCACATAGGCTAGAAGTAATTTACGGCAGGTTGATTGCAAGATATAGTAATTATAACCAATAAGAAAACAAAGAGAATACACATAAATCAAGTTTACTATAAGAAAAATATCACATAGAACTTACAGCAACATTGCATAGTGAAGCCACATAAGTAATAAGTCTGCAAAAAACAATCTAGCATACCTTAACACTGCTTAAAGAAGAAGGCCAACTTCAAGACCTGACAACCGTATCCCATTAACCACCAAATGTGTTACCACTCCCACCTACTTCATCTTCACTACCACTTTCGGGTGGCCAATTCGGCCAACTTGATACGGTCTCCACACTATTAGCCCTCGCAACAACCCCATCTCCTTGACCAGTCTGGCCAATCTGAGTAGGGGAAAGCAGAAACTCCAAACTGTCACCCCTAGTTGTATCCTCCCTGTCGAGCTGATGCCTCCTGGCAACACGTCTAAGTGTGCGCCTAAATCCAAACAAATCCTCTTGCTCGCCCAGAAACTCTTCCAACCTCATTGCTGCAACAAAATTCTGACGTCTACGGCAAACCTCATCTTCCTCCGTAGGTAACTGGAACCTACAAACTGGACATGAATTGTTCATTTCTAGCCATGGTAAAATACAATCAGAATGATACATGTGTTTGCAAGGCAACATTTTAACTTGCATGTCGAGTAAAAACTGGTCTTTGCAAACCGCACAAGGAATAACCGGATCATTCTCAAGCATAGAAGAGGTAATTTGAAGTAGTTCAAGTGCCGCCACAGCTGATCTGGAAGCAGAATTGTTGTGAGGATTGGGGGTGGGAGCGTCGTTAGTGGTGGTGAGATGGCGAATTAGACGGTGGAGATAAGGACTATTGAGGAGGAAGTTGTCGTCGGAGGGAGTAAAAGTGGTAGGGGTTTCAATGTCAGAGGTAGGGTTAGGGTGATTTGGAAATTGGGGAAGAATGGTAGGGGTAATAGAGTCCATATGTTCGAGGAAATCGGAATGGCAGTGAGGGCAACGAGGATTATTGGGGGGTGGGTGAAGGAGGAAGACGCTCATGTCGCATTCGTGGCACCAGAAAGTATGGTGGCGCTGTGGCGGAGTTGCGATGGTGGTGGACATTTGGTGTATGTAAGTGGGAAAAGGGATGGAATATTATTGTGATGTGAAAAGACAAAAGCGATTTGTGTTTGTTTTTTATCGCAAGAAGAAGAAACGGGACGGGAAGGAGGAAGAAGAAGAAGACAGTGGGCCATACCGGTCGTTGCCCTCTTTTGGTTTGTTGGCCTGTTGCTCTCTAAACTCTCAAAACATTCAAATGACAACCATTGTGTACCATACTCTTTTGTCCAATCCTACTTGTTCACTTTTGAATTGTCATACTTCTTAATAAATAATAAATACTAGGGATAATATTATTATATTACTTTTTAACTTTAGTAAATTTGATGAAAAATGTGTTACTCTCTCCGTCCCATTTTATGTGACAACATTTGACCGGGCACGGAATTTAAGAAATAAATGAAGATTTTGAAATGTTTACTAAATTGTCCTTTAAAAAGTAGACTCACTTTTCTCTCTCCTCATAAATGTATTGGAGTATTATTTTAAGATTAAGTGGGACCAACAAGGTAAAAGAGGAATTGTACCTTTAAATACTTACCATATTAGGAAATGTGACATTCTTTTTGGGACTGACCAAAAAGAAAATTGTGCCACATAAAATGGGACGGAGGGAGTACATGATAAATAATATTTAATAGGAAGGATAAAATAGATACAAAAGATAAATTATCTTTTGATTTTCTAAATTGAACAAATATTATTTGACAACTTGTTGGACGGCGAAAGTAGTTGAGATAACTAATGAAAACATTCTTAAAATTTGTGAATTATTACTTTTAACTCCATGACCTCATTAAGATTATGAATTATTATTTTCTCATATTTGAATATTAGAAATTTAGTACTCCCTCCGTCCCTATTTAGTTGTCCACTTTAGAAATGACACATAAATTAAGGCAACAATGATTAGCATAGTAAATTTACAATTTTACCCTTATAGTACAATTTACTTCCAAAATAAATTCACTCAAGATAACTAATCAATGTTGGAAAATTCATAAGTTTATTTACTTTATTTATGACAATTTTTCACTTTAAATAAGGGTATAATAGGAAAAAAATTGTTGTCCTTTCTTGATTTGTCAAAATGGACAACTAAATAGGGACGGAGGGAGTACTGTCATATATATTAAGAATCTGAAAGATTAAAAAATTCTTACTCTTTAATTAATTTTATCTTCTACATATTTTCAATTATGATATGTTGTTCTTTGATATAATTGGTTTCTTAATATTAAATGATTTTTCATAGATTAGTCATTTATAACTTTTTCTATTGTTTGATACATGTACATACAAAGTATAAAATACTCAATTTAATGGCATATTATTCATTCTTTAATCAGTAGCAGCTAGCTTTCCTTACTCTTCCATGTCATTATCCATAAACACCCTAAATATGTCATAATAAATTAATCATGTGAACGATACCAATCCCTCGTATTCTAAAATGTGTGCTTTTTTTTATTATGCTAAACAATCATATTTAAAAACTAAAAATATTTTGAAATAGATTATTATTTTTTTAAAAAAAGAATAACTAAAGAATTATGAACAAACAAACCAAGTCACATGTTTGTTAATTTGGAGGGCACCAATTCGGAAAAAATATAGGAAACAAAAACAAT
Source organism: Solanum tuberosum (assembly GCF_000226075.1). NCBI lineage: Eukaryota > Viridiplantae > Streptophyta > Magnoliopsida > Solanales > Solanaceae > Solanum > Solanum tuberosum. Next base: position 683,034 of record NW_006238938.1, on the reverse strand, counting down.
TACAAGTAAATAGGAAGATCAAGAAGGTTACAACTAGCAGTAGTTTTAGTAATTCAGACTCTCTAACTTTTTCCTGTATTAACCATTAACAAAAAATTGAAAAGTAGCAATTGAAAACATTTAAACTTTTCTGAATAAAGAATGTGAAAGGTTTAAGAAGCAATATGTGAAAAATACGTGATAACATCTATCTATCTATCTATCTATCTATCTATCTATATCTATATTATCTATTTATATTTATCTATCTATCTATATCTATGTCTATCTATCTATCTGTTTGTCTGTCTGTCTATCTGTCTATACCACCTTAAAAGCATGAACTTCCTAACTTGAATGTTAAATAATTATAACACCCCAACTTAAAACATCCAATTTTGTAAATCTTTTATATTTTATGGTATATTACATATATTTAAATGTTTATATTATAAAATACATTAAAAGCATATATACACCTTTTCACATTAAAGGGTTGAGACTTTTTAAAAGAGTTGTGACTTTTTCAAAAGGCTACGACTTTTCCAAAAAGTTGTGAATTCTCCGATGAGTTGTGATCTTTTCATAAGGGTTGCAACTATTCCAAAAGGGTGTGACTTTTCTGAAGTGTTGTGACTTTTCTAAAGAGTTGTGATTTTTATAAAGAGTTGTTACCTTTCTAAAGAGTTGTGAATTTTTTGAAGAGTTGTATCTTTTCTGATAAGGCACAATAAGCACATGTTCGTACTATCTTTGTTGGCTATAAATAGAGGAGGTCCTCACATTTTTAAACTACAAATTTTCTAAGTTTTATATTCTTCTTCTTAAAACACCCAATTTAATACATATTCCATATTTATTTATATTATAATATAAAATATATTAAAAGAAGATACATTTTCACATTGAAGAATTATGAATTTTTCAAAGGGTAGTGACTTTTCCAAAGAGTTGTGACTTTTCCGAAGGATTGTTACTATTACAAAGAGTTGTGACTTTTCCGAATGATTGTGACTTTTTCAAAAAAATCGTGACTTTTCATTAGGGTTGTGCCTTTTCAAATAAGGCAATATAAACTGTTGTTCATACTACTCTTTGTTGACTATAAATAGAGGGGTTCTCTCACATTTTTAAACCACAAATTTTCTATATTTTCTATTATTATTATTCTTAATACTCAATTTTGTACATATTCTATATTCAAACTATATATTTTTTAAGCAACTTTATGGACCATTGGTCTGATTTATTGATTATCTTAAAGAAGTTGGATAAGTACTAATACCAAAAGTCTTAGCCCAAATCCTACAAAATATTTTATAATACATTTATTTATAGTATAAAATATATTAAAAGCAAACACCTTTCCACATGAAGGATTGAGACTTTTCCAATGAGTTGTTACTTTTTCAAAGAGTTGTAACTTTTCTGAAGGATTGTGACTTTTCCATATCGGCCAAAATTTACAACATTTTGGAGATATAATTAATATAACAACATTTCAACTCACAATAAAATATATTAATAGGTACAAGTACCTTATAAAGTTGCGGTATAATTTATTTTCTATTTGTTGTCTCTTCGTCAATTCTGATTCCATCAAGAATGCTTAAAAAGTTTTCATAACCAAACACACAAAATTAATTCAATAAAAATTCATAAAAAATAAAAATTTACAGATCATTGAATAGAACACTAATGTAATTTGTCGGACAAAGTGATGATAGAAGGGAAAAGCCCACAAAAAGAAGTAGATACGAACCTATAATATCCCGAAAATTACTAAGCTAAGCCCGAATAATTATGTAATACCTCACAACTCTACTCTTATAATTTAAATTGTTCGCCATAAGTATATGAGTTTGAACCGGGTGATGTCTTACTTGCTTACCCATTTTAAGGCCCATTACCAAGTTTATCAAGAGTATCAAAATTCATCTAGAGTCATAAGGGACCTCAAACACCAAGCCAACTTTATAGCATTTCTATCGGCTAAGTTCTCCTATGAGTTCATATAAAGCTCAATTTCAGATAACTATATCTCTAATAATATAGTGAATTAGATGACCTATGACCTATCCAATTAAAGGTTCAGGAGTCTTCTTCACAACGCACCGAGTTTGTCTTATTTCAAGTTTGGAGCAAAAAGTTATGGTCATTTTACTCTAAGATATCGGACTGAGCAATTCGGTGAGGTCACCTGCTCAATCGGTGATCCACCGAATGACTTGGCAAATCACCGAATTAGCTCACCAAATTGTTTTGAAAATCTGAAGTCTCTGTCTATTTGAGCGATCTAAAGTCCCATTGGATGACTCACCAACTATTTCAGCGAGAAGATCTCCAGATTGCCGATTTAGTCGATGGGATTCATTAAAAGGTCGTTTTATTTTAATTTTATGATCATATTACGTTCCTAGATGGGTTTTCTTGATATTTTACCCTCAATCAACTTCTCTAAGTCCATCATACAACCCAATAACATCATTATACGTATACAAACTCTCAAAATCCCTGCTTCTTATCCTTCTAATGATCAAGAACTCGAAGAAAGGATTTCTTCAATATCTCAAGATCCAAAGGCTCCAAGTTCAAGATTATCTTCAAGAATCCTAAGTTTTCCAATACAAAATTCTTCTCCATTCTCCATATCCACGAAAACCCCAAGGAAGACAAAAGCTAGAGTTTCAAGTCTTCTAATCAAGTTCTTCTTTAAACTTCTTTGAGAATCTTGTTCTTCAGATATGCAAGGTTATTCATAGTATTGGACTAGTTCGTCCTCACGCCCTATATCTCAATTCAGTCAGTAGCAAGTTGAATCTAGGGTTCTGCCCTCAGTTTTATTAATTTCCTATATTATGAGATTGTGATACTTTAATCATTGAAATTTTCAAATTACTGTTCATAATTGTAGTTCCACATGAATCCTATATATTTAGTTTTACTAAATGTATTTCGAGCCAGTAAAATTTTCTTACATTGATTTTGAAAACTAAACTGAGTTTAAGAGAAAAGTTTAAAGCATTATTTTCAAAAAGAGTTTAAGAGAACTTAAATAATTTCGAATGTATCATTTGTACATTGAAAAGGAGAGCACTATTTTCAAAAACTATAAAGAGTTTTCAGAGTATTTTATGAAGACTTAGTACAACTTCAATTAACTCATAAAGAGGTCTTTTAAGAAATTATCTCAACTCAGAGAGTACTTTTACATGATCTTACAGTTATAATTTGGGAGTAGTATTGAGCAATGATTTGGGGTAAGAGTTAAGATAACTCAAACTCCATAATCTACGTCGCCAACATAGATAGTGTTGTACCACAAGACGGGCGATTCCTCACCTGCCTGAAGAAGTTTTTTTTAGTGAATCCATCAGTCAGTTGCGTTCTATACTCTAGTATGATATAGTGTGGCTCTAGTAATGTGGGTAATACGTTGTCTCATCACAAGGAACATAAGTGATGGTTGTCAGTTAGAGAAACTCTCAAGTAAATTAAAGTAAAGTATATTTTTATTTATATATTTCAGTTCCATATTTCAATTGTTGCCTTTTGTTTCCGGTTAAAGCTTAATTGATTTTCAGTTAAGTTACCTTTAGTCTTTCAATTTACTTATTTATTTTAGTCAGCCCTATTACATACTCGTACATTTAATGTAATGGTGGGATTCGACCTGCATCATTTTATGATGCAGATTCAGGTACTTAGGATCCTCAATAGGAGTTTCGTTGAGATCACTTCATCCACTCGTCAGCTTATAATTGAGGCCTCGCTTTTGAAGGACTCTTGTTTTTATTAGTTGTTAGTAATAGATTTTTAAGGTGTCGTGGGTCTTGTCTTGACACTCATCTTTATACATTAGAGGTTGCTAGTCAGTTTTGGAGAGTCTTTCAATTTTAAATGTTTTATTGAAAACTTATGTTTCATACTCAATATATTAAAAAAGTTAGAGATTCAGTAAGTTGTTGTTAAACGTTTCTTTCAGTTTGATGCTTGAGTTAGTCTTTCGCTTGTAGTCAGCTAGGATGAGGGTTCGCTTGGAGACCAACAATGGTTCTCGAGTGCTGGGCATGTCCAGGGTTTAGGCTCTAGTCATGAAAAACTTGGTATCCAAGCACAAAGTTAAGTGTCCTGGGTTGTCTACGAACCCGTGTCTAGCAGAGTCTTGCTTATGTGTGTGTTGTGCACCACACTTATCATCAGGAGGCTACAAGATATTTAGTAAATGTTTCCCATTCTTTCATACTCTAGATTGTTGATAACGCTCAACTACACCTCATCCAATTCTAGGTGTAGGCGATCATAAACTAGTATAAACCCAACTAGAGTTGGGGTCGAACCCACATGGATTGGTACGTTCAACTAATAAGTGAAGAATGTGCTCTAGTCATTTGTAGAAGTAAACATCATCGAGTTAAAGCAATGTACATTAAAGGAATTTGGTAACAAGTTTCAGATAGAGGGATTAGGTTTGTCAATTAACAACTACAACAACTACGAAAACATGGGAGTAGATAAGTAGAGACGGATTCTCGGGGATGTGATTGATTAAAGGCTAATTTCGCTATATGGGTAATTATAGTTTAATAACAACAGCTGGATATCAGTGGGTAGGCTAGACTATATATGCAATAGATTTCTCTCGAACAACTATTACGATTCAAGCGAGTTCTCTCGAACCTCGACAAGCATAACAATATAAGCAGCCAAATACCTCAATTTATCCACTCTCTCGAGCTAGATAAGTAGGCTCAAATTAAGATTCACCCTCTCGAGCTGAACCCACAACAACTCAATCACTACAATCATCAATCGATAACCTTAGTTCTAGAATCTCTTTCTCAAGCAAGCCCAAAATACTAAACTAGAATCGCATTTGCAACTACAGTTCATAAGTGAATACACAACTATCAATCGAACCCACTTCAAAACATCATTTAAATCATTAAACAACAATACCCATATGCTAATTAACGCAAATAATCACATAATCACACCCCAAGAATGGGGGTTTTAGCCACACATCATAAAAGGGAAGAAACAATTACAAATATGTTATCCATGAACTATGTAATGATTCCCAAGTCTTTACATTGCTTCAATTTAACTCCAATCCAAAACCCACTCAAAAATTCTACTTAAAAGAATAGACTTGAGGATCAAAAACTCAAGGAAAAACTCTCAGAATACTTGTTTAGAATCTAGGAAATTTAGAGGTCTCCAACCTTTCCTAATAATCTTTTGAAAAGTTCATTTATATACTCCTAAATTTATGCCTTCATGGTCAATCGGCAGAGTATGTCGAGTGTCGCCGACCAAGTCGGCGACGTGCCAAGTGTCACTTTCCATCGCTCTCTTGCTTTGTCTCTTCTACCTTAAGCTTCTGTAACTTTAGGCTATCAGGAGCTGAGTCGCCGACCCATTCAGCGGTTCACCGACTGTCCATTTCCATCGCTAAGTTGGCTTGTTCCCTAGGGCTGGCATGCTGGAACTTTAGGCGAGCTGAGAGGTTCGCTAAGTGGTCTTGGTGATCACCAGGATTGCCTTTTTTCAACTTCTTTAGCTTTTTCTTCCATTTTTGCCTGATAATGTCATTGCCTTGCTTCTTTTGCCTTCATTGCTGCAAATCAACATTTTAACATCAGTTTGGAGCATAAATTATTAAGGACAATAAAATTATGAAAACAAAACCCTAAATGAGTCAAAATCTCAGACTCATCAATTGTGCAATAGAACTGTGTCACAAGTAATTTATTCATATTCGTGCGTTTCCCAAATCCATTCAACTATCCCTCATACTGAAGGTGGTTAGAATAGCAAAGGCCCAAATCCTTACCGATCAACTACTCTCAGATAAAGTATTCAAAAAGTCATGAAACTACAGAGAGGCTTGAGAGAAGCCGGATTCAAAAGAATGCACTCTTATTCATATGAATCGTGTGTTCGAGCTAAAAGTGAGATATACTCTCAGACCCTTTTCTCTAAGCTCTCTTTCAAGTGAGACCCTTATGAGGGAAGTGTATTTGAGAATGCTTGGGTGGTACTTTAACCCGCAAGATAGTACAATTTGCAATATTATGAGCCAGTAGTAGTAAAAGTGCCCAGAGTTAGAAGAATGCATATAGAAGTGTAGTAATCTAAGAAAGGGAGAATGTGATAAAAGAATTTATGTTGTTGTAGTCACGCACCCAGTAAGTTATTAATAAGGAGTTTTTCCCTTATGTTTTGACTAAGGAGTATTAATTTTGTGTGGTTTTCATGATAAAAGGTAGAGTAATAGTTACTAGTCAGGATGATTTAGAGTATACTTCAACCACAAGGGAGTTTATGATAATGTACCCTTGTGTTAGTGAAGACCAAGTATATGTGTTTAATAAAAGAGTAGATTATTCATGAGGTGATAGATCTAAACTTATGATTTTTTAAGGGAGAGACCCATGGTATTCAGAGGATTATAGAACTAATAGGCAATGATGTATAGTGATAGGGTAAATAATACTTAGGTGGTTAAAAAGAATGTGACGGTAATCTGTAAATAGGTAGACTTGGAGATAAAGATTGACTACTTGTCATGAGGTCTTAGTGGACGAGTGTTTCTTAATTTTTTCTAGTAGTTGTTAGTGAGTATAATCTGGGAGCAATTATACTGATTTTTGTGGTTAGTACTAGGCACTAAGCTTGAATTTTAGATGTGTGTCTTAATAAAAAGGATGACAATATGAGGGTGATGATGTAGTTTTGAGATTTGACATAGAGGAGGTGAGTAATTAAGGTGTTAGTTTTCAATGAATGTGAGTGGTACAAGTGTGGTATTATGACTCCTAGATGAGAGAAATGAAGTGTGACTAAGTCATTAGATTAACAAGAGCATTAAGAGGTGTACTCAAGGTTGTATGTAGTCAGACGAGGTTCTAATTAAGTTTATGATTTTCTATGTGTGCCTAGATAGTATATTTGAGTTGTTAATATGGAGTAGGCTGATGTAAACATTATTTATTACCCTTAAGAGTTTGGTCGAAGGGATCATATATAGCAAATAATGAGCCTCTTAAATTTAGTTCAAGTTTCCTCCAATTAGGTAGTTATGAACTTAAAAGGACGGTGACAGTGGGCCAAAAAAGAGAAGTAAGACTATTAAGAGTTTCATTAAGCAACTTTATAAGACAATACGGGTCTCGATTATAGAAATACTTCTATTTACGTGAGAAGAAGTTAAGCGAACCATATCAGAAAGAAGCTTTATAAGGAATCTTAGTACCTACACGTGGGGAGTCTAGTACCCATGAGATTAGCGTTTCCTGAGTATTAGAGTAAAGCGAATATAACCAGTTTAAAGATAATAGAATAGATCCATAGCTTTAAAGTGTCGACTTCAGACCTAAGGGGGAGATTATAAGATGTGAAACCAAGTCAAGTGTGGAAAATCATATACTGATGTGCTCAGAAAGAGTTTTAGTGATATATCAATCCATTCATAATCTGGTATATTCCTCAAAGTTTATTCATTACAACATCTAGTTGATGCCACTAATATCATAATTTTGTTCATGACATATGCTCATACACTTCAGACAGATTCACATCTATGCTGAGTTGCCAGAATGAGAGACAAAGCCTTTACCCAATTTATCTCAATCCTACTCCATAAAGTTATGGATACGACCCTCATGATATGAACATATTCATTAACGCACTCATGTATCGAAGTTTCCCTAATAGGTCCCTAATTGGTACATGAGGCTATAGATAAAGTTTGACTTATTAGAGAAAGCTTGAAAACAGCTCAAAGTTGACAAAAGTCATATGCCGATGTTAGAAGAAGAGATTTCGAGTTTGATGTTCATAATTGGGTTTACTTGAAAATCTTACCCATGAAGGGTATAATGCGGTTTGGTAAGAAAGGGAAGCTTAGTCCCCATCTTGTAGGCCTATATCATATTTTTAGATATGTTGGCAAGGTTGCTTATGAACTTGATTTGCGAAATGAGTTGGCATCAGTGCATCTGGTTTTCCATATCTCTATGTTAAAAATATGTGTTGGTGATCCGACATCCATAGTTCCCTTAGAAGGTTTGGGAGTTAAGGAAAATCTTTCTTATGAGGAAGTTCCGATTGAGATTTAAGACTGGGAAGTCAAGAAGCTGAGAACAAAGAAGTTGCTTCCGTGAAAGTGTTATGGAGGAATCATTTAGTTGAGGGTGCTACTTGGGAGGCCGAGAACAATATGATGTCCCGATATCCTCATCTTTTTCCTTCTACTCCTACTCTAGCTTGCGGTATTGAGTTCCTCATTGTTGACTCTTTTGGTATCATGTGTTTTAGATGTTTACATGGTTTCCTTATTATGCATGTTCATGAAAAGCTTAAGTTTTGAAAAACTAAGTCAACTTGAGTGATTTCTACATGTTTATGTGCATCTTATAATGAATAGAATATAGACACTATGATATGATGTTTTGAACATGTTTTAGCTTTGAGTTGATGTTTCCTCCGCGAACACATGCATTTGAGTATGCATTGCATATGAGCTTCATGATATGAAGATATGAGTATGTTTTAGCTTGGAGTTGAGCTTTCCTCCTTGTATATGTGCATTTATGTGATTGCATGCATGATGGGATGCTAGACTTGAATATTTTCTTTTAAAGATATGCCTAGAATCCCATTCGAGGACAAATGTTCCCAAGGTGGAGATAATGTAACACCTCAGAATCTAGTAGACTAAGCAAGGGGCTAGGTGGTAAGTCATGAGCCAAAGAAGTTAGCCTGGGCAACCTTCACGTGGGCCCAAACGGGCCGTGAAGGGCATCATGAGGCATGGTGCTGCCCGTGGTGGCTCGCATAATGGAGCCAAGGAAGCCGCTCCTCCCACGAGCACCCACACGACTCGTGAAAACGTCAACGAGCAGTGGTGATGGCCGTGGAGGGGAGGTAGTAGCTTACCAAAGTCCTTCACACGAGCCACTAGACGACTTGTGGAGGCTACTACGAGCTGTGGAGTTGGTCGTGGTCAAGAGTGAGTGTAAGTAGTGGAAAGACAAGCCACTGGTCAAGGACCACGGCTGCCACTACGGTCCGTGTGGTCCTTGACGGGTAGTGGTGCCTCACGTGAAGAGGGGCAGTCAACTATAAGCTTAAGGACATTTTTTTGTCTTTTCTGGGTTTGATTAAACCAAATCTATGTCATTTTACCCAAGCCTAGGTCCCATATATAAGTGATTTTAACCCTAACACTCGTCCATTCAAGTCATTCTCTCAAACTCAACAAAAGAAATTGGGTTCTCCTCCCTTAAAATATTTCTCTCTAGAAACTTGAAGAAGAAGGGTTCAATCTAGGGTTTCAAGGAAAGCTTCCATTTTCACCATTGAAGATATCATTTGGCTTTGAGGTATGATAGTTTTCATCCATGGATTCCTTCTATTCATGGAGTTCCCAAATTCTCCTATTTTCAAAGGTAGAAATTCCCCCAAATTTGAGTTAAGGGTTTTCTTCAATTGCCATGGGTTCTCTTCAATGTTAATTTAAATGATTGAATTATGTTCTAGTATGAATTGATGAAATACTATGATTTTATGATGATTACCCCATGAACCCATGTAATCCCCATGTTTTCCAATTATTATGATGTGATGTGGATTTTGAATTATGAAGAAGGAGATTATGAATTAAGCATGTTCTTACGAGAATTATGTAAATGTTTTTAAGGATACTTTGAGAGTAAATTATCAATGATGATGATTGTTGTTCTGTTGTTGAAAGGATTTCTCATAAAAACATTAATGCATGATTGTGAAATTTTTTCTCACATAGTAAGGATTCTAAGGTAGAAAGGTCTTCTCACCTAATTGAATCAAAGATTAAGAGACATCCTAATGAAACCTAGCTTGGATTGTTTAATGCATGATACCTTTCCATGGATGTATTATGACTTAGCTTGGATTGGCAAGATGACGTGCCCTTCTATGGGTAATGAGAACAAGTAAGAAATGACTATTCCGTGGGATTTATACTTAGCACAGAGAGGGCACTGAGATGGAAGCTCTCTCTTTAGTAGAGGTCTAGTTTCTAGTAGCAATCTCGTTATCCCTTACCTATGTGCCCCCATAAGATGATTGTCTAGATAGATATTAGCTAGTGGATGCACTTAAGCTATAAGTTCATGGACCTTACCTTGGCAAGTAGGACAACCCTTTTTGGTGTGGGAGACACCGGAGGATCATGTTATAGCTCACATGGTCTCTATGTCGTTTAAGGCTACTCCCACAGTAATAATGAATTAAGGTTACTTCAAGAAGTATCTCATATGTGTTCAAAGGTTTTAAAGATGTTAGCTTGCATTGACCATGTTTTATAAATTATGTTTTCTAACCTTCTTATATCATGTTTTAGCTTGGTCAATTGCATGTCATGAAATGTCCCATTTTAGCATGATTTGAATATTTTATGTATGACTATCATACTTGGTACATTGTTTTGCACTAATGCATACTCTTGCCTACATTTTTATTAAATGTAGGGTTTGATACTCAAGGTTCTTAGTTTTGTGGCTAGTGGTTGACTTGGTTGATTTCCCAGGCATTGGTGAGTCTTCATGCTTCGAGGATGGAGTCACATTGTTTTCAGTTTCTGTCTTACTTTTTAGTTTTGGATATGATGTATGAGCTAGGCCCAATTTCATTCTATTGTATTAGATGACTATTGAGACAAAGTGTAGACTTCTTCTTCTCTTTTTATAAAATATTTGGACTTGAAATATTGTCCTTACTTCGTATGTTCTATTTCTTATGTTATAAATGCTAAGTGACCTGTATGGGGTCTCTCGGGGTCCTATAAAACATGTTACATCTAGGATGTACCCCTAGGTTGTGACACTACATGACACACTAGTCACTTGAGCATGCGCGACTCTCCAGATTTAACAAACTTATTTCACATTCCTTTGACACTTTTTCACGTGAAGTTAAGTTATGTTATGTCACGACCCGAGTCTACACCCTGGACGTGGTCGGCACTCGAGAACCATTGCTGGTCCCCAATCAAACCCTCATCCTGGCTGACTACAAGCGGAAAACTGATTCAAGCATACAAAAGCTTAAAAATTGAATAAAATTCATGAAACTTAAACACAAGCTTTAACTCAAAAGAAAACTGAATAAAAATAAATTATTCAACTCGCCATAAAATAGGCAACTTAAGTCTTTAAAACATTTAATAAATAAATGATATAGACTTCTCAACTATACTGACTATCTATGAAGCCTCTATCTGATAACGATGGAAGTCGGGAAAAGACCCACAACATCCTGACTGAACGAAAAAGTAAATGAAATCCTCCAAAAGCAAGGAGGCTCATCATAGCTAACTCGAACTCTCGGATGTATCAACGAAGCTCATGTTGATGATCCTGAATACCTGTGTCTGCATCATGAGAAGATGCAGGCCAAATGGCTTAGTACGTGGAATGTACGAGCATGTAAGAGGAATTCTAAAGCATAACATAAGCTTGAAACTTGATAAGAAGGAAACATACTTACCTCTTTTCAATCATACTCAACTCAAGGAATACTCCAAACCACTCAAAACTACTCAAACTTACTCAACTCAGAAGTACTCAAGGATAAGATATTCAACTCAGAGATTAGATACTCAACTCAAGGATATGATATTCGACTCTGGGTACTCAACTCTGGATACTCAACTTTGGATACTCAACTTTGGATACTCAACTCAATATAAAGCAACAACACACATGCATTATATGGAAAGCTTTATAAAACGGTAAAACAACTCAGTTCGTTAAAGAAAATGCAATAACAAACTCAACTTTTCTCATATAAGAAAATAATATAATTTATGTGGGAGTTTCTCTAACCGACAACCATCACTTAAGAGCTATAATGATGATACAACACTTTTACCTCACGCTGCCAAGGACCATCCTATACCTTGACATCAACATAGGACCTGAACTACTAAGTGGATCCACTAGTCTATTGTGAAAAAGGTTCATCTAAAAAGTATGACCCTTTTCTACCCATGGTGGCTACATGGTTTTATGGAAACGTGAGTTATCTGAACTCATGCTCGCCCCCAATTCGGTGCTCAATACTACTCCCAAAATATGATACTAGCTCTTTATGTTTAAAACATACTTCTTTCTGTGATTTGAGATAATTGCTCAAAACTTAGCTCAAAGGCTTTCTTGGAAATCTCAGTTTCCCCTCTTGCTTCATTTAGAAAGCGATACTCTTTTCTGAAAAACTAGCCCGAAGGCTCTTTGGAAATCTCAGTTTCCATTTTTATTTAAATGTGAAAACATTATAAATCTCTTTGGGAATACATAGTCCCCATATACTTTTTTGAAGAAAAGAACTTTCAACTTTTACTCTTTTCTGAACTTCAAAACTTTAAGTCTTTAAAACAAAGTTAAAACGTTTGTAAAAGACTTCTTAAAAATATGGTTCATGCCGAATTATGGACATGAAAAGACTCAATGCAAGGTTTCATACCATAGATAGAACTCAAATACTTGGAACTCAAGAACTTCAATGATACTACTCATTTCAAGAATGCTCAACTCAGAGTTCATGCGAAATTATGAGCATGAACTACTCAACTAAATTACTCAAAGATACTTCTCATCTCAAGACTGTTCGACTTATAATGTTCATGCGGAATTATGAGCATGAAATATTCAACTCAAGGACTCAAAGATGCTTCTCAAAAGGGATTTAGGAACTCAACACTTAAAGACTTAGAACTTGAAGATACCACTTCTCTGAAGGATGCTCAACTTACGAAGTTCATATGAAATTATGGGCATGAAACAACTTGACTCGATGATCTACATAACTATATGGAACCCATGTGTACGACTCTTCTCATTCTTTGAATTACTTCCTCAAAACTTAGTTCAAATCGATAGTTGATCTCAAAGGATTCACAATTGAACTCAAAGGCTTTCTTGAACTCTACTCTTAACTCTCTCTTGAATGTGAATTATGAATTCAAGAGTTATAGTTCATGATAAGAAAGATCTCATGATGACTAGGTAGACTCATGAATACATTATTCTCACTCTCATACTCACTTGCTCGAGTCTTGAAATAAGTTATTAGAATTTGTAGAAGACTCATCAAAAGGACTAAAAGGGACTTTCTCAAAATGTTCGAAAGAACTCTCAAAACTTAACTTTTAACTCTACCTTGAATTTGAATTATGGATTCAAGGTTCTGACTTGTGATAGGAAAGGTCCCATGATGTTTAGAAATGATTGTTGATAGCTAAACATGAGAAAAGTCATGAAATCACCGTCTTAGAACAAGTCCGTGACGCAGAGATGGTTTAAAATAATACTCGTGAAATTAAATTTTTAGACAGAGGAGTCTACGTCCTAACCACGACGCGGAGAAACTTTTAGCTCACTGGGGGAGCAAGTCCGCGACGCAGACTTGCATGCCAGAGCGCACTCGACTTTCTCGTTGTTCATTTCCCAGCCCCAATTCACCTAAATTTGATTCGTTTTCTCAATCTCTCTTTAGATTTAGATACCCAACACATGTACACTAGAATCTAACTCTAACCACCTTATAAATCGACACATTAACTTCAAGAACTCCTCAATCTCAACCCAATTCAAGAATGGAAACAAATTCATGAATACATAACAAGAATATCAAAGCTTCATCTTTTAGAAGGAATTTAAAGCTGAAATTAACGTGATTGGTGTGTGGGTGAACAAACCCAACACTATGGAAACTTACATACCTGAAAGAATTATCCTCTTGAAGCAACTTGGAGGAAAACCTTTGAAGAAGAACCCTAGCCTTAGCTTTTCTTGATTTTCTTGAGCGTAGAATCTTTGGAGTGAATGAGAGGGTTTTGATTTAAGAAAAATGATTTTCTACACGTTTAGGGCAATTTAGATGACCTCCTAAGGGTTTTTAGGACTAAAATACCCCTAAAGAAATAAATAAGACGAGTTGGGAGTCGTAATGATTTTTCACCAGGCAGTGAGGTCTGTATTGGCTCCGTGTCGCGGAGTTACTGCCAGGTTTGCACGATGTTAGTAAATCAGTCATAACTTCTTACTCAGAACTCGGAATTGAGCAAACTCAGTGGCGTTGAAAAGAGGACTCAAAGGGATTTAATTTTATATCTTGTAAATCACCTAACTCATCCTGTAATAGGAGTTATGGTCATTTGAAGTTGACCCAAAACTTAAGAAAACTTAAGAATGACTTGAATGCTTTTCTCTTGGGTTCTTCTTGGAACTTAAGGTGCTACATCTAGTGACCTTAACACTCAATAAATTTTAAATTCCTTGCAAAATCTCAATCACTACGAAGAACGGTTCGAGTCTCAGTTTGAAAAAAATTTCTGGGGTGTTACATGTTATTTAATAATTCAAATAGTGATTGCACATTAAAAATGTGAGGTACATAACAATTCCTAATTTGTGTGTGTCTACACAACACACTAGAGATGTGAACCTACACATTTATTTGATGTGTTATACTTTTTCACGTGAATTATAGATTTGATGTGTCCATTTCCTATATTTTTTCACTTAAATTTAGTTACGTTGATTGCGATATTTAGTGCATGAGGTAGTGAATGTCTATTAAATTATGTGTTCTTGTACGTCTTTCCATATGTGGCATATTCTTTTCATGTAAATTTAATTTTTTATGTGCCTATTGACTATATTTTTTTCACATGAATTTAGTTAAGTGCTCTATGAATTTAAATAGTGCTTCCAGCATTAAATGCATAACGTATTGATTGACTCTTAAGTCACTTGTGCATGCACGACACACTAGTCATGTGAGTTTTCACAACTCTCAAGATGTGACAAACTCTTTTCAGTTGAATTCAAATGAAGTGCCTATTTCCTAAATTCTTCTCACCTGAATTTAATTTTTAATATGCTCATTCCCTAGATTTTTTACGTGAATTTAGTTAATGTGATTAGGAATTTAAATAGTGATTGTGTGTTAAAGGTGTGTGGTACTTAACCATTCTTAACTCGTGTGTGTCTGCACAACACACTAGACATGTGGCCATGCACGTTTGTCTTATGTGTTATACTTCTTTAGCGTGTTCAATTTTTGATGCGTCCATTACCTATTTTTATTTTTCATATGATTTTAGTTATGTGCTTTAGGTATTTAAATAGTGATTACGATATTAAATGCGTGAGGTACTTCATAACTGTTAAGTTGTGTGTGCTGGCACAACTTTTCAGATGTGACAAACTCTTTTCATGTGAATTCAATCTTTTATGTGTCCATTCTCTAGATTTCATGGGAATTTAGTTAAGTGTTTTATGAATTTAAATAGTGATTGTGACATTAAAGGCGTAACATATTGGTTGACTCTTAAGTCATGTGTGCTAGCACGACACATTAGTCATCAAAGGCTGTACAACTCTCGACATATAACAAACTCTTGTCACGTAAATTTCGATGAAGTCCCTATTCCCTAAATCTTTTCAAGTGAATTTTGTTTTTCATTTTCATGTGAATTCAGTTAATTCCTCAATAATTTTTTACTTTTACCTTCTTAGATTTTTTTGTGAAACAAATTTAATTAAGTTTCTATAACTCCAATGATTTTTCGCGTTTTGATCAACTTATGTAATGTGCATCCTTTTGAACATTTTTTATTTTAAAACGTCTCTTTTGGCATCGAAATCTACACACATATATTAAGCTCCTACTCTTGGGTTGGTGACAACACTGATAGAAGAACTAAAATAGATTTAAAGATTACTTCCGTAAAGGAGGAGAGGGGTAAGTCGCTTAATATGGCGATAGACTGCTTTCTTCCTATCAAAATAAATCGAAGTCAAGATCACCACCCTTCTTTACTTTACGACCATCCTCCAACCCAAGATGCTTTTAGAAGTTACCTTTTAGCAATATGCTGTGGCATGGGCCTAAAAGGCCGCATGACAGTTAATGTGTAACATACAGAATGACTCTTAAATGTGTAACATACTAAATGACACTTAAGACATGTGTTCCTGCACTACACACTTTGTCACGTGAGTATGCACGACTCTTCAGATTAAACAAACTCTTTTCACATTTGTTTGATTCTTTTTCAGGTGAAGTTAGTTATGTTATTCAATAATTTAAATGGTGATTTCGCATTAAATGCTTGAGGTACATAAAAATTCTTTACTCGTGTGTGTCTTCACAACACACTTGACACGTGAGCTTGCACGTTTGTTTGATGTGCTATACTTTTTCCATGTGAATTCAATTTTTGATATTTCCATTTCCTAGGATTTTTTACAGTAATTTAGTTATGTGGTTTAGAAAGTTAAATATTGAATGTGATATTAAATTTGTGAGGAACTGAATGACTATTAAATTATGTGTGCCTTCACAACTTTCGATATGTGGGAGATTCTTTTCATGTGAATTTAATTTTTTATTTGCCTACTCACTATATTTTTTTCACGTGAATTTTGGTAAATGCTTTATAAATTTAAATAGTGGATCTGACATTAAAGGCATAATGTATTGATTGACTCTTATGTCATGTCTGCCTGCACGACACACTATTCATGTGAGCTTGCATAATCTCGAGATATGATACTTCTTTCACGTGAATTCAGATGAAGTGCCTATTTCCTAAATTCTTGTCACGTGAGTTTAATTTTTAATTTGTTCTTTCCCTTGATTTTTTTCACTTGAATTTAGTTATGTGATTTAGAAATTGAACTAGTGATTGTGCCTTAAGGGCATGAGGTACTTCACCATTCTTTACTCGTGTGTGTCTGCACAACACACTAGACATGTGAGACTACATGTTTGTTTGATCTGTTATACTCCTTCAACGTGATTTCACTTCTTGATGCGTCCATTACCTATATTTTTTTCAAATGATTTTAATTATTTCATTTAGGAATTTAAATACTGATTACGATATTAGATGTGTGAGACACTTAATAAGTGTTAAGTTGTGTATGTCTGCACGACTTTTCAGATGTGGTGTACTCTTTTCACATGAATTCAATTTTTTATGTGGCCATTCCCTAGATTTCATGGGAATTTAGTGAAGTGTTTTAATAATTTAAATAGTGATTGCGATATTAAAGACGAAAACTATTGAATGGTTCTTAAGTCATGTGTGCCAGCACGACAAACTGGTCATCAAAGCCTTTACAATCTAGAGATATAACAAGCTCTTGTCACGTGAATTCATATGAAGTGCCTATTCCCAAAATCTTGTAACATGAATTTAATTTTTTCATTTTCATGTGAATTCAGTTATGTCATTAATAAATGTTTACTTTTACCTTCTTAGATTTTTTACGTGAAATAAATTTAATTAAGTAAAACAAATTTAACTATGTTTCTAGCACTCCAATGATTTTCGCGTTTTGATCAACTTCTATAAAGAGTATCCTTTTGAACATTTTTTATTTTAAAATGTCTCTTTTGGCTTCGAAATCTACACACATATATTAAGCTTCTACTCTTGGGGTGGTGACAACACTAAAACAAGACCTCTAATAGATTTAAAGATTACTTCTGTAAAGGAGAGGGGAAAGCTGCTTAATATGGCATTAGCCCGGGTTCTTTCTATCAAAATAAATAGAATTTGAAAGCTCACCACCCTTCTTTACTTAATGACCAGCCTCCGACCTAAGTTTATTTTAGAGGTTAACTTTTAGCAATAGGCCTAGGCATGGACCTAAAAGGCCATACGATAGTAAATGTGTAAGATACATAATGACTCATAAATGTGTAACGTACTGAATGACACTTACGTCATGTGTTCCTGCACGACACACTAGGCACCTAAGCATGCACAACTCTAAAGATATAAAATACTCTTTTCACATTCCCTCCATTATTTTTTCACGTGAAGTTAGTTATGTTATTTTATAATTTAAATAGTGAATGTGCAGTGAAGTCGCAAGGTAGATAACAATTCTTAATTTGTGTGTGTCTGCACAACATAGTAGACACGTCAACCTAAGCATTTGTTTGATGTGCCATACTTTTTTCACATGAATTCCATTTTTTATGTGTCCATTTCCTAGATTGTTTTCACGTTAATTTAGTTATGTGTTTTAAAAATTTAAATATTTTATGCGATATTAAATGCGTGAGGTGTAGAATGACTATTAAATTATGTGCGTCTACGCAACTTTCCAGATGTGGTAGATTCTTTCCATGTGAATTCAATTTTTTATGAGCCTATTCACTATTTTTTTTCACGTGAATTTAGTGAAGTGCTTTATGAACTTAAATAGTGGTTCCGACATAAAAGGAATAATGTATTGATTGACTCTTAAGTCACGTGTGCATGCACGACACACTAGTTATGTGAGCATTTTCAACTCTAGAGATATGATGATACGCTCAAATTACACCTCCCTAAAGAAGTATAAGCGATCGTTATCAAGTAAAGAACCCAACTTGTAGGTTGGGGTCGATCCCACGAGGAAAATGGTTTAGACTTTACTTTAACCAACAATTATATTCAATTAGCCAAAGTACTTCCAGAAACAA
>NW_006238938.1:663706-663867 GCF_000226075.1 Solanum tuberosum | reverse complement strand
TAGTGTATTACATGCAAAATGATAAGTTAGGTATCTCCAAATCCTTGATTTGGCATCTAGAGAATTTCACCTCGCACCTTGATCCGGCTACGTGTGTATAATTTACTAACCCTTACCTTTACCTCAGATTAGACATCATAATCGATATTTGGCTTAGTTAT
>NW_006238938.1:661113-663184 GCF_000226075.1 Solanum tuberosum | reverse complement strand
TCAATTCCCTCCGTAGCTCCACACTTAGAATCTTCAAAAATCAGGTACTGAAACCCTCAACCCTCCGTAGCTCCACACATAATCAAAAATCAGTGTCACTCTACGGATCAACAGTACGGTCCGTAGATCAATCTACGAACCGTCAATTGACGCCGTGGTTCCACACTTGGTCAGATTTCCCTGATTTGTCCTCTATGCCTTGCCTGCTGATCTACGGTCATCACTTACGGACCGTGAATGGACCTACGGTCTGTAGATCACCTCCGTGAATGCCTTTCTTCTGCATTTATTTCAGCTGTCTCTACACTTCTGCGCCTGAACGTCTTTCCTGCAAAACATGATAAAAACACATCAAAACCAATATAAAAGGGCCTTAGACACACACAACTTGTAAGTGAAACGTATTAGAAATACCGTAAACTCACGGTATATCAACACCCTCAACTTAAATTCGTTGTTTGTCCTCAAGCGACGCACTACAACTCTAAACGACACTTGTATAGAAGCAAGCATATCCAGCAGAAGCAATCACATGGCTCTCTACGCCCCTAATTATTGGGGTGCCCATTCGTTCTCTTAGACTCGACAAGCTAATTCATGTGGTTCATACCATAACATAGATCGACCAACTGACACACAACATACCCCTTCTCACTATCACCAAGATACCAACTTTCCGATAATGTAACTAGTGCCCTTACTTCAAACGAAATCCCCTTTTTCCTAGAATGACTGGCATTCATGGTGCAAGGATTTATTCAACACTCACACTTAGAAGTAATTTCAAAAATAGTTAGTGCTCAATGCCATAAGCTTGCCCTTATTTTCACTGCTCAGACTCTCCAAAATAGACTCTAGGATCACTATAGGACTTTCTTGGCTTGTAACGTAGGCTCAGGCTCAGGTGTGGTACATTTTGGGTGTTGTTTAGTGACTTTCTGCCCTCCTTGACATTACACTAGGCTTTCAACCTCTTTTTGCCCTGTTTCTGCCATACAATCGTTTTACTTTCTTTCCCTTTATTCTCTTCAATCACAAATGTGACTTCAGGTTTTGTAGCTCCTTTTATTTTATTGTTATTTTATTTTTAGCTTTCAACAAGTCACATCCTTTCTTTTCTATCTTTTCATCATCACTCTTTACCTACCCAATTTTCTTTCAGTCCCCTCTTTCATAGCCACCCTCAACTTATGGATTTTCCATTAGTTGAGGTACACAATACCCGATGTCGGGTCAGGGCCAAGATTGAAGTTACTTTTTACATTAGCCACCCTCAACTTAGGCCTTTGGCCTAGGTCGAAGTGCATATGTCCAAGGAGGGACCGGGGCCAACATAGTAGATTATGGGAAAGTGAGTTCAGGGTTTAAGAAGAAATGGTTTAATTTTAGGCTCAAATTATTTGGATCAAAGGGAGCATTTAATTCATTTGGTTGGATGCTTCTTTTAGGCGATTTGTGGAATTTTCAAAACAATGGCCTATGATCACTTCCTAACTTCTAGATTGAATTGTCTTAGCAGGACTAACCAGGCAAGTTCTAGTTTTGCACAAAAAATGTTTGAACACTCAACGATTCTCACACACTCTTGGCACATAGTTCCATCATCAGGTTATCAGATTACCCAGTTCAAGTTTCAGCTTAAGTCATGCTCTCAAGTTGGTTCATGATCATGTCATACTCAGAACCAGCACATTCAACTAATCGTAGCCTATAACTTCTAGCATACATCCCAAAATCTGAAGGGTATCATTTTTAAGTCATCATGATTCATTCTGTATCATGCTTCTACACATACAATCCTAAGACATGCCGATTCAACAAAAATTAAACAGTCTCTTGGGGGAAAAGAACACAGGCAAGAAAACCCCAAGAGAGGATTCACAATCCATTTACCCCACCCCCAACAAAAATAGATGCAGTTGTCCCCAATGCATATATAAACATTAAAAGAAAATGGAATGGGTGAAGCAAACCTGTGGCGCAAAGCGCCACCGAATCATCAATAGGCAGGGGGATCCGGTTTCCCGGAACCTGCTCCACCCACGGTGGGAGCACCCTCAGAAGTGCCCCC
>NW_006238938.1:659523-661105 GCF_000226075.1 Solanum tuberosum | reverse complement strand
CATAGCACCCTCAGTAGTGCTCTCTAACAATCTCTCCGCACCATCAGAGGTGCTCACCACGTCCTTCAAAATAGGCTGAACCTCTGCAACTGGGGCAGAGCTCGATGCCCCTGCAACTCTCTCACGCACTCTCTGCTGGCGCAACTCTTCGTCTACAATCGAGGCCCTCTTAGTCTCCTTCTCCTGCCGACGCTGTTTTTTATGAGCTTTCTTTTCCTCCGTGCGATGAGGGCGGTGACGTTTGCCCTTGGCATGTGTCGGTGTAGGCCCCTCCTTGGCGGTCCCACTGAATAGAGCCTCTAGAACTGTATCATCAGCCAGTGCAGCAGGAGCAGCCTGAGTCTCAACTGAAGGTGCAGCAAGAAGGGCATCAACGTCAGTCTGGAGACTAGCTAAGTCAGCCTACAAAGCAGATAGGTCTATGCTCGGAGCTGATCGCTTGAGAATGCGTAACTCAAACGCATCAAGGCGCTTATTAACAGCCAGGACCTTCCGGTCCATCATCCCCTCCATTCTGCGCTCCATTCTAGCCTCGGACTCGGCAATCGACTTTTGGCATCCACGGTTGAATGTGATGTAGCAGTGTGGCCATCTATGCCTCTAACTTCTGTACTCTGGCCATCGGGACAACCGTCGCTCCCAACTGTGGTGTGGACCGGGAAGAGCTAGGAGCCATACTAGCTGCCTCAGAAGAGAAGCCTGGGACAGCGTCGGCGTGGTCTGGGATAATTGGGTCACCGCCCTGTGCCTGCCCCACTGTGTCTGCAAGATCAGGACCCAAGGGAGGTACCTCAATCTGGGGCTCTCTGCGAGGTGCTGCCACATTTGCCTCATCTCGAATAAGGCCGATGTCCAATGCCCCTGTAGGATGGACTAACTTGTAGCAATGCTAGATCGGCACTCCAGAGTCCTTGCACAAATGAAAAATCAGACATGGGAAGGGGTAAGTAGTGGAGGTCCTGAAGGCCCTCTCGTGAATTTCTGCTAGCAGCATGCGGGCAAAGTCGATCTCGACGCCTGCTACCAATGCTGCAACCATGACCGCTCTGTCCCAAGTGTAGTCGGCGACACTCTGTTCCGTACCAGCTTCCAGAAGAACTTGGCTACAAAAGTTAATGTGGCCTTTCGGATCCCCAACCGTGGAGTGGCGACCCATTCTGCACGCTCGCCATCTGCAGCAATGTATCTGGCCAACTATAATATAACAGCCTCTCGCTGTTCAGCGTTCCTCTGGAAAGCACCACTCCGTACGATGTCCCATCGGTAGTCGAACTCTGAAGTGTTAAGAGACCAAGAGTGACCCGTGGTAGGACCATAGAGAAAACGACTAATGGTGGCAGGTGATATGTCCACCAGACAACCCCGGACCATAGTGGAAGTGAGAGGGTCTTGGGCTAAGGGCTTTGACCTTTTTGTAATCGAACCGCGAAGAGTTGCGGCATATGAGGCATAGAACTCTCGCACCATCTCCTCACTATACGTCCCTGGGTCTCGCGCCATCCAGTCACACCTGTGAAAGTTAAATAGCCGATGGATGTCCCGGAAAGTGTGCAAGCTCCCTGTGAGGACTCTGCGCTCCTCT
>NW_006238938.1:604020-659423 GCF_000226075.1 Solanum tuberosum | reverse complement strand
ACGGACACAGACCACAGACCGTGGTCTGATCTACGGATCGTGGGTTGAGACTTAGCTGATTTTCTGAGCTGGGTTGGGGAGGGGTTGCAGTGGTAAACCACGGACCACCAGCACGGGCCGTGGTCTGACCTACGGTCCGTGGATGGCAATCGTGGGTTGCACCTGCAACTTCTCAAAATCTGCTTTTTGGGTCTGTTTCTAATACAGGGTGTTACAATTATAGGATTTCTGACGACTCTGCATTGTTTTCAACCTTCCTTGAATGATCTTCACTTTCTCTAGCTTGTTGAACCAAGTCTGGTTCTATCAACCCAGCTTCACCAACCTCAAACCATCCAATAGGAGATCTGCATATTCTCCCGTAAAGAGCTTCATAGGGAGCCATTTGGATGCTAGATTGATAATTGTTGTTGTAAGCAAACTCAATGAGAGGCAAGTAATCATCCCAATTATCGTTGAAATCGATCACACACGCCCTCAACAGATCCTCTAAAGTTTGAATTGTATGCTCTGCTTGACCGTCAGTGTCACGCCCTGGGGCTACCCCTTGATGTAAACACGGGACCTAGGATTACAAGTGACCCTAAGCTAACCCTGAACTGGCATATCATAAGCATACTAGATAAACTGAAGTAAGAAATACTTTGCGGAAGCTTTAAATGTGATATAAAATGAAATGGGGAATATCCAATATTGTCTGAATATATAAACTGGGAGTTTAATAAAATTGGAAGATCAAACTCAAAGGTAAAACAGAATCTAACTATGTCTGAAATAAGCCTCTAATTGACTAGAGATATTGGGACATTCCCCAGCTAACTCTAGCAAAACTGAAACTGTAAGACTTAAAGTAAAACAAAGCATGTTTATCGTCCTTGAAGAATGAGGACTCACCACTGATGTTGTTAAATACGGATCAAGAACCGATGTACGCGTGATATGAATGTTGAGGACCTGAACCTACATCACGAGAAGATGTAGCGTAGAGTATGCGTCAGTACTAGAAAGGTACTGAGCATGAATGATAGGATAAAGCTGAACAATATACATAACTGAACAAAGCATACTGAGCAATGATATAAGATGAACATGATAAATAAACTGAACATACTGAATATGAACTAAACTGAATGCAATGACCAAATTCATAATATATTGAAACTGAAAACTGAATAGTAACTGATAACCTGGTCAATGCAATAGAATTTGACTGTGGGAGCTACTAATAACTGATATAAAACCATGTGAGCTAAACATGGAGTCCGATGTATACGCCTCATCGAGAGGACCCAATATACCTTGCTAGAGGTATAGAGGCATGACTGACGTGATCACTAAATGTGATGCCCACAGAGGGGACTTAACCTATGGGACTATGAGGGTGACTGACCTTAGTCCAACTCGGTATTAATCCTACTCCCAGTTAAAATGTGTAAAATACAACACAATTGAAATAAACTGGATAGCTCAATATTCTGACATGCTAACTAAAAATACAACATGAAGTACTGATAATGAAACATTTGAAAACTGAGGCATGTATATCTGTTTATCTATCCTAGCTAGTGTAATTCATGAACTAAAAGAACTACACAACTAGGGTTCTGAGTTTCATGCAAGAATCTACGCAAAAACATTACTAAGATATGATAATCTGATTAAGAACGTTACAACAACTAAATCATATTAATTATCTAAAGTTCTAGAAACCCTAGGTCTACATAATATGAATGGAATCAAGAATATGACTGAATTCTAGGGACCTAATAGGTTAAAGGAACCCACTATTGAAATCCCACATACCTGGTGACAAACACCACGGATAAATCCTTCAATTTCGGGTTGAAACTTGAAAGGAACCTGCTGGTTGTTGTTGGGGAAACTGGCGCCTCTGTCTTCTTGTTTTGCTTTAAGTTTGAATGATTTTGGTGAATGATCGATTACAATATGTTCTGACTAAGTTATTAGGCTCAAACTAACCAAAACTACATAGTTTAGGGGTTAAACTACATAGTTTAGGTGTCCAACGCATAGGGCAAAAGACCAAAACTACCTCACTTAAAATCTGACAGGGCCCAACCACGAACGCAACGATGGCCCGTCACAAGGACCACGGTTCGTCGTATGGGTCGTGGTCTATTGGCCTGTAGCTACTGCTTCTTGGCCCTTCCCTCTACAGTCCACTTCATGGACCGTGTGAAGGATCGCAGACCGTGAAGGTCACCGTGGTCCTTCACTTGGGCTATGGGCCTACTGGCTTGGCTTTATGGAAGCCACCACAACCCGTCATTAAGACCACGACCCGTAAAGGGCCCCATGGTCTGGTGTCTGAGCTTGGTGGGGTTCTGCCTGGCTTACAAGATCCTCCCCACAGCTCGTGAAGGGTCCCGTGGTCCACCTCATGTGGAAGAGAGTGAGCCACAGACATGTCAACGGATCGTGGTTCCTTTCATGGTCTGTGAACCCTACTGTGGTTTAAAATTTTTTCTGCTGAGTCCAAAAGCTGATTTTTCTGAGGTGTTACAATATCTTCCTCTTGGGAACATTCGTCCTCGAATGAAGACTAAACTAGCTCAGTATGGAGGGAAAGAGCCGCAAACCCTACCACTAAGTATTGGAAACTGAAATATGACTGAACTAATTCCCATGAACACACAAATACGCTGAAAATGTAGGTATAACTGAAGGAGCAAGATACTCAGACTGAATTTACGCAAGAGTAGCTGAAAGACTGGAGAGAAAATATTACCTCAAGCTGGAGTGGAATTGGAAGAAAAGAGATGAGGATACTTGGCCTTCATGGCTGCTTCTGCTTCCTAAGTAGCTCCCTCTATGGACTGATCCTCCACAAAACCTTAACTGAAGTGACTTCTTTGTTTCTCAACCTTCGAACCTGTCGATCAATAATTTCAACTGGCACCTCTTTATAAGTGAGACTATCTTTCACAGCCACACTTTCCAATGGTACTTGGATGCTGGATAACCCACACACTTCTTCAACATGGAAATGTGAAAAAACTGGATGGACTCTTGCTAGTTCTGTTGGCAACTCTAAATCATAATCCACTTTACCAATCCTTCCTAAAATTCTGTAAGGACTTACATACCTAGGACTAAGCTTCCCTTTCTTGACAAACCTCATCATCCCTTTTATAGGTGACACTTTAAGGAAAACCCAATCATCAATTTGGAACTCCAAGTCCTTTCTTACATCTGCATAGGACTTCTGACGTCTCTGGGCTATCTTTAGTCTATCTCTGATGAGCTAAACTTTTACCATAGCATCATGAATTGAATCTGGCCCTATCAAGGCTGCTTCACCTAATAGAGAAATCCTTCGATTTTGGGATGACACTTGAAAGAAACTTGCTAGTTGTTGTTGGGGAAACTGGCGCCTCTTTCTTCTTCATTTGCTCTAAGTTTGAACGATTTTGGTGAATGATCGATTCGGGTAGCTTCTGACTAAATTACTAGGCTCAAACTGACAAAACTTACATAGTTTAGAGGTTAAACGACGTAGTTTAGGTGTCCAATTCATAGGTGAACGGACAAAACGGCCCCACTTAAAATCTTACGGGGCCCAACCACGGACGCAACGACGTCCAATCACAAGGACCACGGTCCGTTGTATGGGTTGTGGTCTGTTGTCCAGTAGGTACAGGTTCTTGGCCCTTCCCTCTACAGTTCACTTCACAGACCGTGTAAAGGATCACGGACAGTGAAGGTCACCGTGATCCTTCACTTGGGCTAGAGGCCTATTGGCTTGGCTTCATAGAAGTCACCACGGCCCATCATCAAGACCACGAGCCGTAAAGGGCTTCATTTTCTGGTGTATGAGCTTGGTGGGGTTTTGCCTAGCTTACACAATGCTCCCCACGGCTCGTGGGGTGGTCCATGGCTCGTGAAGGGTCTCGTGGTCCACCTCTTCTGGGAGGGCATGAGCCACGGGCAGGTCAACAGACTGTGGTTTCTTCCACTGTCCATAAACCCTGCCATGGTTCACAGATTTTCTTGTTGAGTCCAAAAGGTGATTTTTCTGAGGTGTTACAATTATTCTGAGGATGAGAAGCATTACTCAAATGCACCTTCAAACCCAAACATTTCCGGAAAGACTTCAAAAATTGTTCGGTAAATTACGTACCTCTTTCTTAAATGGTGGACACTGGAACTCCATGAAGTCTAACTACCTCTTGAATATATAACGTGGAATAATCCTCTACTGGATAGGTAGTCTTTACCGACAAAAAATGGGTTGATTGAGTCATTCGATGTACAATCACCCAAATAGAATCATGCTGGCTGCGAGACTGCGACAACCAAGTAATAAAATCCATATTGATCATCTCCCACTTCCATTCCAAAATCTCTATATTCTGAGCCATACCACTAGGACTTTGGTGCTCTACCTTAGCTTGATGACAATTCATGACTTAAGTAACCAACTCTTCAATACACTTCATCGTACTACTCCATGAATAAATTTGTCTCAGGTAACGATACATATTTGTGCAACCAGGATGGATAAAGTATCTAGAGCTATGAGCTTCCTCTATGATCCTCTCTTAGTGTTTATCCATCTTTGGTACACACAACCTACCTTGATACCTCAATACACCATCTCCCTTTTATTCCAAATCCATCACTTTCTACTTATGAACATTTGCCTTTAATTCAAGCAAAATAGTTTCTTGGTCTTGTTTCTCTTTCACTTCCGACACTAATAGTGATTCAACCCCATTCATCACCACTACCCCACCTTCATTGGAATCCAATAAACGGACTCCTAAGAGTGAAAGTCTGTCCACATTCTTGGCTAATTTCTTTTTCTCTTCCTCAACATGGGAGAGTACTACCCATAGACAACCTGCTCAAAGCATCAACACCAACATTAGCCTTACCTGGGTGCTATATAATACACATGTCAAAATTCTTGAGTAACTCCAACCATCTCCTATGTCTGAGATTAAGTTCTTTCTTACTGAATACATACTGATCGGTGAACACATCTACATGAACACCATAAAGATATTGACGCCATATCTTCAAAGCGAACACTACAACAACCAACTCTAGATCATGGGTTGGGTAATTCTTTTCGTGAATCTTAAGCTGTTTGGAGGCATAATCTATGACTTTGCCATTTTGCATCAATACACAACCCAGTCCAACTCTGGACGTATCAAAATACACAACAAAGCCTTCTGTACCCTCTGGTAAGTTCAACACTGGGATAGTAGTAAACCTAACTTTCAATTCCTGAAATCTCTTCTGACAAATTTCAAACCATTGAAACTTTATTGTCTTCTGAGTCAACTTGGTCAAAGGAGATGAAATAGATAAAAACCCCTCGACAAACCTCTTATAATAACCAGCCAATCCCAAGAAACTCCTAATATCAGTTTGAGTGTGGGTCTATTCCAGTTCTGCAATAACTCAATCTTCTGAGTGTCAACTCAAATCCCGCCACCAGAAATAATGTGGCCGAAGTATGCCACAGACTCAAGCCAAAACTCTCACTTAGAGAATTTAGCATACAACTATTTATCCTTGAGAGTTTGGAGAACTACTCTGAGATGACTAGCATGATCCTCTTCATTCCTAAAATATATTAGAATGTCTTTAATAAATACACCAACAAACATATCAAGACAAGGCTTAAACAATTTTTTCTAAGGTCCATGAAGACTACATAGGCATTAGTCAAACCAAACGTCATGACCAGAAAGTCATAATGACCATAACGGGACCTAAATGTTATCTTAAGGATTACACTTTCTCACACATCCTAAGTGAACCATATTTCTTCCTCACAAATAAAAGCGGAGCTCCCCAAGGTGAGATAATGGTTCGAATTAAACCTTTTTCAAGAAGGTCTTTCAACTCCTCTTTTAACTATTCAACTAAGCTGGAGCCATTTTATATGGAATAATAGAGATAGGATGAGTATTAAGAAGAATATCTATACCAAAGTCTATTTCTCTCTATGGAGGGACGCCGGCAAGATCCTCCGAAAAGACCTTTGGAAACTCACACAACCAGAACTGATTGAAGAGGTCGTATCTCAATACTAGAGTCATTAACTCAGACTAAGTGATAGATGCACCCCTTGGAAACTAACTTTCTCACCTTAAGGTACGAAATAAAATGATGCTTAGGTACTGCTGAAGTACTCCTCCACTCTATAACTGGCTTATCCGGAAACTAGAACTGAACTACTCGAGTTCTACAATAAACTAAGGCATAACAAACATGAAGCCGGTTCATACCTGGAATAACATCAAAGTCCATCATATCTATCTCAACTAAGTCTATGGTGTCCCTATGATTGACATAATTGACACAATCACAATAAACTCTCTTAGCTAGAATAGACTCACCAACAGGTGTAGAAACACTGAAGGGCTCTAGAAGTTGCTCAGGAAGAATATCTAAATTCATAACAATATAAGGAGTCACAAAAGATTGACTCGCTCCTAGATCTAGTAATGCATATACATCAAAATTAAAGACTTTGATCATACTAGTGACAGTATCTAGCAAATTCTTTTGCTCTTGGCGACCGGTGATAGCATACAAACGGTTTTCTCCTCCATTTATCCCTGAAGTAGCTCCTCTAGGTGAAACTCTGTCTAGTGGAGCCGTTGAAGAAGATTGGGCTTTATTGTCCCAATTACCACCTCCCTACTTGTTATTAAGGCACTCTCTCATGAAGTGACCTGCATGACCACACTTGAAACAACCAGTGGAGCCATCACGACACGCTCCTGGGTGGTTCCTACCACATTTAGCACATGCAGGAGTCCAATTACATCCTTGTGCCACACTACCTTGAGAATGTGCAGGTCTAGCTCTGAAATTTGGCAAATTCTAATTCTTGGACTCACCTATGTTCCTTAGTGTAATTGCACTACTAGATGATGGAGTAGTTCCATTTGGGTTTTGTTGAAAGGTTGACCGGTTTGCATGACTCTTCTGCTGCCCGGACTCATTTCCTGTTGTATTAGCTTTCTTATTTCAAAACTCTTCTCTATCTCCTAACTTTTTTTCTTAACCTGTTGCACATAGATCATCAGCCTTGCTATGTCCATAACTCCTATCAGCATAACTGCCTTGCCCTTCTTACCTGATAGGTGAGACAACCCAGATATAAAAAGACTCATCATTCTCCGCATGTCTGCAAACATCTCCGGAGCATAACGGGAAATGTGGGTGAACCTGAGGTTGTACTGATATTCACACTCATAAATTCCTGCTTAAGAGTGAGGAATTCATGTACCTTTGCCTCTCTCAGTTCCCGGGGAATGAAACTCCCAAAAAAGGCTTCCTCGAACACAACCCAGCTCACAATTGTTGCATCCTCAGCTCTACTCTTTTTCCATTGGTCGTACCATACTCTAGCAACACCCTTCAATTGGTATGCAGCTAGTTCCACATGCTCAACATCTAACACAAGCATCACCTCAAACACTTTTTGCAACTATTCCACAGAGTTATTCAGATCGTTAGTGACACTTGAACCGGTGAAGTCTGTAGGATTTATCCTTAAGAACTCAAAGATTCTGGATGTATCAGCCACACATCTTATCGATTCTCTCTTTGTTGTCCAGCTTGGTTGGTCACCACTTGACTCAACATCCGGATAGCATCCCGAAACTCAACATTAGTGACTTCTCCTTGGGTTGCACTTCAATTGCATTGGGTACCCATTGATCCCGAGGATTAACATTCATCCTAGTAGGATGACCTCGAACAATTCTTCGTGGAGGCATGATCTGAAAGATACGCGCAAACACATATTAGAAAGAAACTTTACAAAGTTAAACTCTATCGCATGAGTATGAAAGAAGTAGGATAGTTCCTAAATGTTGTAGCCTCCTAATTATAGATATGGAGCACTTCGCACTGATAACTAGGACTCTACAAACACAGATTCATAGACACCCTAGGAATCTTGAACTTTGTGCTGTGATACCAAGTTTCTTACGCCCCAAGCCTACACCCTAGACGCGACTGGAACTTGAGAACCATTGCTGGCCCCAAGCGAACCCTTCCTGGCTGAACTATTAGCGGAACACATACTGATAAAACAATACTCAAAAGTAGAAACTTTAACTCAATATCTCAAAATAAATACTCCGAATATTTGAAGTAAAACATTCACTAGCCAAAAGAGGCAACTCAAGTCTCAACATTAATAATGGAAATGATAAAGACTCATGAACTACTACTGTCTATCTATGAAGACTCTACTAACTGAGATGGATGTCAAGACAAGACCTACGACATCCTTATAACAAAACTGATATGTAACTTAAGGTGAAACCTTCTTGAAAGCAATGAGGCTCACCAAATCTAGTTGGAACACGACTGGATCAATAGAGCGCCGATTGATGATCCTGATTTCTTGTATGCCAAATGGTGTCAGTACATGAAATGTACGAGCATGCAAGGGGAAATCTAAAACAAGATATAAGCTTGAACTGCAACTTAAGAAACAACTTGCCTCATCTTAACTCAACGAAACCTCAATTCAACCTCAACTCAATTCAATATAAAAGAAAAGATAAAGATGCAATATAAAGAAAGCTCTTAAAATAAGATATAACAACTCAATGTATTTAAGAATACAAAACAACTCAGTTTGTATGTAAAAATACAAAATAACTCTATTTGGGAGATTCTTTAACCGACAACCATCACTATGAGTTATGTGATGATACAACGCCTCGCCCACGCTAGCAGAACTGTCCTATACCTTACCAAATTATAAGACATCCTCAACTAAGTGGATTCACTAAGATATGCTTAAAAAGCAATAAGTAATCATCTAAAAAGTATGAACCGTTCTACCCATGTTGGCTACATGGTTTGTGAGGACTTTGAGTTGTTTAAACTCGTCCTTATATCGGTGCTCAATAGTACTCCTAAAATATACTCGGCTCATATGTTTAAAAACATTTCCTCATCCTCAAACTTTGAGATTTATTACTCAAAAGATTCTCTTAGTAGAGATTATACTCAAAACTCCTCATTAACTCATTTGGAAATCAAGGTTTCCTCCTCATTTTAAATGTAAAATCATTCACTCTTTGGGAATACTTAGTTCCCATATATTCATTTGAAAAATGACAGTCAACTTTACTCATCCTCATACTCAAGTACTTAAGTCTTAAAATAAGTTTTAAAATATTTTAGAAGACTTCTCAAAATGACTCGAAAGAACTCCCAAGACTTAAATCTTAACTCTACCTTGAATTTGAATTATGAATTCAAGGTTATGATTTATGTTATGAATGATTTCTTAATGTTTAGATGTAGTTAAGAGTAGTTAGAATCAGAAAGGAGTAAAGGTATCGTTTAAAATAACTCAGATGGGCCTAATGACTTAAATAGGGTGGGGGCAGGCAACCCTAGAGCACTGAGTGGCACGGGGCGCCAACCCACAAACTACAGAGCATTCTTTCTGGCACACTGCAGGCGCGGCGCACCACCCCCTACCCAAAAAACCTGACAAATTTTCCTTCTCATTTTCTGACCCTAATTCGCCTAAAATCAAATGGTTTCTTCCAAACTCACTTAGATTTGAATACCCAACATAAGTACACAAAATTATACTCAAAACAACCCTCAAATTCCTAACATTCATCTCAAGAACTCATTAAAGCCTCAATAATCAAGATTAAAGAAAGAAACATCAAGAAAACTCATCAAGAACTCAAATCCTTTAATCTCAAGAATGAAATTGTAATAAAATCACATGATTGGCATGTGGGTGAACGAGTCCAATAGTATGAGAACTCAAATACCTCTTAGGGATCAAACCCTTGGAGAAAATCCGCAACGAAACTCAAGAATCTTGATGAACACCTTGAACCTTCCCTCTTTTCTCCTTTTCTCTCTTCTAAAGCCCTAAGCGTAATTAGGATGGTAAAAACTGACCCAAATCAATTTAGACCCCTAAAACCTTACTAAAAAGTTTTAAGATGACGCGGTAAAGAAAATACCAAAATACCCCTCATAAATTCGGTTAACTTTCCTTAACTGGATCGTCTCACTTCAAATGGGCATATCTCCCTCATCCAAAATCAAAATTTAGCGAACTTGGTGGCGTTGGAAAGAGAATTCAAAGACCTTTCATTTGATATCTTGGGTTACCTAACTCATCATGTACTAAAATTTATGGTCGTTTGAAATTGATCCAAAACTTACAGCTTAAGCTTAACTTGCAAAACTTTCAATTTGGCACTTTCCAAATTAGTTCTTTCGAAATCTAGCTCTTTCTAAGTAGGGATGTTACAAAGTCTCCTCCTTGGGAACATTTGTACTCAAATGAGATCACTCTAAGTAGAACTAAGGGTGGCAACATCTAACACCCAACTCAAACACCCAACATGCAATTAACCACAACATAGCATATCAATTTAAAAAGTGTTATACAAAGAGTCATTACCTTGGTCTTGAATTTCTCCGAACGAAAGAGATGTGGATAACTCTTCTTCATATCCTCCTCAGCCTCCCAAGTAGCTTCATCAACAAACTAGTTCCTCCATAATACCTTGACTAACGCAACCTCCTTGGTTCTCAACTTGCAAACCTGGCGATTAAGTATCTCAACGGGAATCTCCTCATAAGATAGGTTGTCCTTAATACCAGTATTTTTAGTAGGTACTATAAGTGAAGGATAGCCCATACACTTCTTCAACATTGAAATGTGGAGTACCGGATGGACTGCTCCTAACTTTGGCGGTAGCTCCAACTCATAAGCGACATTACCAATCCTCTTGGATATCCTGTAAGGACCAATATACCGGGGACTAAGATTTCCCTTCTTACCAAATCTCATAACACCCTTCATGGGTGAAACCTTCAAATAAACCGAATCATCCACCTCAAACTCTAAGTCTCTTCTCCTAACATTAGTATAGGATTTCTGATGACTCTGCGTTGTTTCAACCTTTCTTGAATGATCTTTACTTTCTCCATAGCTAGATGAACCAAGTCTGGTCCTATCAACCCAACTTCACCAACCTCAAACCATCCAATAGGAGATTTGCATCTTCTCCGATAAAGAGCTTCATAGGGAGCTATTTGGATACTAGAGTGATAACTATTGTTGTAAGAAAAGTCAATGAGAGGCAAGTGATCATCCCAATTCTGAATTGTATGCTTTGCTTGACCATCAGTCTGAGGATGAAAAGCAGTACTCAAATGCACCTTCGAACCCAAACCTTTCTAGAAAGACTTCCAAAATTGTTTAGTAAATTGCGCACCTTTATCTGAAATGATGGACACTAGAACTCGATGAAGTCTAACTACCTCTTGAATATATAACCTGGCATAATCTTCTGCTGGAAAAGTAGTCTTTACTAGCAAAAAGTGGGCTGATTTATCTACAATCACCCAAATGGAATCATGCTTCCTGAGAGACCGCGACAACCCAGTAATAAAATCCATATTTATCATCTCCCATTTCCATTCCAGAATCTATATATTATGAGCTATACCACCGGTCCTTTGGTGCTCTACTTAACTAATTGATAATTCGGTCACTTAGCAACGAACTATGCAATTCAATTCTTCATACTACTCCACCAATAGACTTCTCTCAAGTCACGATACATTTGTGGAACCAAGATGGACAGAGTATCTAGAGCTATGAGCTTCCTCCATGATCCTCTCTAGGAGTTCATCCACCTTTGGTACACTCAACCTACCTTGATGCCTCAATACACTATCTCTCCCTTATTCAAAAGCCACCACTTTTTGCTTTTGAACATTTACCTTCAATTCAAGCAAAATAGTGTCTTGGTCTTGTTTCTCTTTCACTTTTGACACTAATGATGATTCAGCCTCATTCATCACCCCTACCTCACCTTCATTGAAATCCAACAAACGGACTCCCAAGCGTGCATCTTTGTGCACATCCTTGGCTAATTCCTTCTTCTCTTCCTCAACAGGGGCAGTACTACTAACAGAAAATCCGCTCAAAGCATCAACAACAAATTAGCCTTACCTGGGTGATATAGAATACTCATGTCATAATCCTTAGGTAACTCAAACCACCTCATGTATCTGAGATTAAGCTCTTTCTAACTGAATACATACTGAAGACTCCTGTGATCGGTGAACACATCTACATGAATACCATAAGGATATTGATAGAATATATTCAAAGCAAACACTACAACAACCAACTCTAGATCATGGATTGTGTAATTCTTCTCGTGAATCTTAAGCTGTCGGGAGGCATAAACTATGACTTTGCCATTTTCCATCAATATACAACCTAGTCCATTTGGACGCACAACAATACACCACAAAGCCTTGTGTACCCTCTAGTAAGGTCAACACTGGGGCATTAGTCAACCTAGTTTTCAATTCCTAAAAGCTCTTCTCACAAGCTTTAGACTATTGAAACTTTACATTCTTCTGAGTCAACTTTGTCAAAGGGGATAAAATAAATGAAAACCCCTCCACAAAACTCCTACAATAACCAACCAATCCAAAGAAACTCCTAATATCAATTGGAGATGTGGGTCTAGGCCAGTTTTGCACTGCCTCAATCTTCTGAGTGTCAACTCAAATCTCATCACCAGAGATAATGTGGCAAAAGTATGCCACAGACTCAAGCCAAACTCACACTAAGAGAATTTAGTATACAACTCTTTATCATTGAGAGTTTGGAGAACTACTCTATGATGACTAGCGTGATCCTCCTTATTCCTCGAATAGATTAGAATGTCATCAATGAATACGATAACAAATATATCAATATAAGGCTTGAACACTCTGTTCATATGGTCTATGAACACTGGAGGAGCATTAGTAATACCAAATGACATAACCAGAAACTCATAATGACCATAACGGGTGCTGAATTCTATATTAGGGGTGTCACTTTCTCATACTCTCAACTAATGATAGCCTGATCCGAGGTCTATCTTAGAAAAACCAGTGGCAACCTAAAGTTGATAAAAAATATCTTCAATCCTCGGAAGGGGCTACTTATTCTTTATGGTAACCTTGTTCAATTAGCGGTAATCAATTCACATCCTAAGTGAACCATCTTTCTTCCTCACAAATAAGACCAGAGTGTCCCAATGTGAGACATTGGGTCAAATGAAACCTTTATCAAGAAGGTCTTTCAACTGCTCTTTTAACTGTTTAAACTGAGCAGGAGCCATTCTATATGGTGGAATAGAGATAGGATGAGTATCAGGAAGAATATCTATACCGAAGCCTATTTCTATCTCAGGAGGGACTCCAAAATGATCATTTGGAAACTCACTCACAACTAGAACTGACAGAAGCAGTGGTGTCTCAACACTAGAGTTATTAACTCAGACTAAGTGAAAGATTCACCCCTTGGACGAAATAAAAAGACCCTTAGCCACTGCTAAACTGCTCTCCACTCTATAACTGGCTCATCAGGATATTGGAACTAAACTACTCGAGTTCTACAACCAACTAAGGCATAATAAGCATGAAGTCAGTCCATACCTAGAATAACATCAAAGTCCACCATATCTAGCTCAACTAAGTCACCATAGTTTCCTTGTTATTGACAGAAATGACACAATTATGACAAACTCATTCAACTACAATAGACTCACCAACAGGTGTAGAAATACTGAAGGGCTCAAGAAGTTTCTCAGGAAGAATATCAAAATTCATAGCAATATAAGGAGTCACAAAAGATAGACTCGCTCCTAGATATAATAATGCATATACATCAAAAGTAAAGACTTTGATCATAACGGTGACAACATCAAGAAAAATATCTTGCTCTTGGCAACTGGTGATAAAATACAGACGGTTCGCTCCTCCACCTATCCCTGAAGTAGCTCCTCTAGGTTCAGCACTGTCTGGTGGACCCGCTGAATAAGATTTAGCTCTATTACCTCCATCACCACCTCCATGCCTATTTTTAGGGCACTCTCTCATGAAGTGACCTGCTTGACCACACTTGAAACAACTAGTGGAGCCATCAGGACACGCTCATAAGTTGTTCCTACCACACTTAGCACATGCAGGAGTCCAATTATCTCCTTGTGCCACACTACCTTGAGACTTTGCAGGTCTAGCTATGAAATTATGTGAATTCTGATTCTTGAACTCACCTATGTTCCTTGGTGAAGTTGCACTAGCAGATGATGAAGTAGGTCCATTTGGCTTTTGTTGAAAGGATGACTGGTTTGCATTTCTCTTTTTTTCTGCCCGTACTCACTTCCTATTGTCTTAGCTTTCTTTTTTTTGAGCTCTTCTCTATCTCTCAGCTTATCCTCCTCAATTTGTTGCATATGGATCATCAGCCTTGCTATGTCCATATCTCCTATCAGCATAGCTACCTTACCTTCTTTACATGACATGCGAGACAACCCAGATACAAAAAGACTCATATTGTTCCTCATGTCAACAACCATCTCTGGAGTATAATGGGATAGTTGGGTAAACTTGAGGTTGTACTTATGCACACTCATAAATTCTTGCCTAAGAGTGAGGACTTTTCATACCTTTGCCTCTCTTAGTTCACGAGGAAAGAAACGCCCCAAGAAGGCCTCTTCGAACACAACCCAACTCACTATTGGTGAGTTCTCTTCTCTACTCTTCTTTCGTTGGTTGTACCATACTCTAGCAACACCCTTCAGTTGGTATGAAACTAGTTCCACACGCTCAACATCTAACACAAACATCACCTCAAACACTTGTTGAAACTCTTCCACAAAGTTCTCTAGATTCTTAGTGACACTTGAACTAGTGAATTATGGAGGATTCAACCTGAAGAACTCAAGGATTCTAGATGTATCAACCACCTTCTATTGATTCCCTCTTGGTTGTCCAGCTTGGTTTGTCACCACTTGACTCAACATCCGGATAGCATCCGGCAACTCAACATTAGTGACCTCTCCTTCGGGTTGCACTTCAGGTGCATTGGGTACCCGTTGATCCTAAGGATCAACATTCCTCCTAGCAGGATGACCTTGAAGAGTTCTTCATGGAGGCATGATCTAAAAGATAGGTGCACGCACGAATTAGAAAGAAACTTCATAGAGTTAAACTCTGTCGCATGAAAAGAGTATAAAAGAAGTGAGATAGTTCCAAAATGTTGCAACCTCCTAATTATAGATGTGGCACGCTTCACATTGATAACTAGGCCTCTACAAATACAACTTCATAGACACCCTTGGACTCTTGAACTCTATGCTCTAATACCAAGTTTGTCATTCCCCGAGCCTACACCCTGGACGCGACTGGCACTTAAGAACTATTGTTGCCCCCAAGCGAACCCTTGGCGTGGCTCAACTCTCAGCAAACGACATACTCATAATAGAGTACTCAAAAGTAGAAACTTTAACTCAATGTTTCAAAATATATACTGAGAATATTTTAAGTATAACATTCACTGGCCAAAAGAGGCAACTCAAGTCTCAACATTAACAATAGAAATTAAAAAGACTCATGAACTACTACTGTATTTCTATGAAGACTCTACTAACTGTATTGATGTTTGGAAAAAAACTCATGACATCCTAATAACAAAACTGAAATGTAACTCAAGGTGAAACCCTTCGGAAAGAAATGAGGCTCACCGATTCTAGCTAGAACATGACTAGATCAACGGAGCGCGCCGATTAATGATCTTGATTTCCTATATCTGCATCATGAAATATGCACGCCAAATGGCATCAGTACATAGAACGTACGAGAATGCAAAGGAGAATCCAAAACAAGATATAGGCTTGAACTGGAACTGAAGAAACAACTTACCTCATCTCAACTCAACTCAACTCAACCTCAACTCAATTCAATATAAAAGCAATGATAAAGATGAAATATATAGAATCTCTTACAAAGGAGATAACAACTCAATATATTTAAGAATACAAAATAACTCAGTTTGTATGTAATAATACAAAATAACTTTATTTGGGAGATTCTGTAATTGACAACTATCACTATGAGACATGTGATGATACAACGTCTCACCCACGATGCCAGAACTGTCCTATATCTTGCCGAAGTACAAGACATTCTCAGCTAAGTGGATCCACTAAGCTATGATTAAAAAACAATAATAAATCATCTAAAAAGTATGATCCTTTCTAACCACGTTTGCTACATAGTTTATGCGGACTTTGAGTTGTTTGAACTTGTCCCCATATCGGTGCTCAATACTACTCCCAAAATATACTTAGCTCATTTGTTTAAAAACATTTCCTCATATCATCTAAAAAGTATGATCCTTTCTAACCACGTTTGCTACATAGTTTATGCGGACTTTGAGTTGTTTGAACTTGTCCCCATATCGGTGCTCAATACTACTCCCAAAATATAGTTAGCTAATTTGTTTAAAAACATTTCCTCATCCTCAAACTTTGAGATTTATTACTCAAAATATTTCCTTAAAAGAGATCATACTAAAAACTCCTCATTAACTCATTCAGAAATCAAGGTTTCCTTAGGTTGGGCTGATCTCTATGTAGGTTGTAATTTGTGGATATTCGATTAGGATGAAAGGAATACTCGTATTCTATTTTAATTTACCTCATGTTTAGTAGTTTGCTTGCTAAGTATCGTTTTATTTGGTACTCAACCTTTCTTCTACACTTATGTAGGTCACGATCCTGAATCTGTGTGATCATTTTTTTTTCTCTACTTCGTTAGTGGTTTTTCTGCAGAAACTTGAGAGGTAGTTGCTTGTAACCTCAGCATTCCCTCTTGTTCCTTATTTATGTCCGTGCTCTACTCTAAAAAAAGACATTGAAACTAGTACTTCTTTCAATTCAGTTTTAATACATGAGTCACTTGTATATGTGACAACAAGGTTTTGGGGGTTTTATGAGTTTTTGCTAAGTTATATCCACATTAATGTTATTACTAGTTTAATTTCTATATTTGTATTGCCATGCTTTGAGTTTTTTCCTAATTTGATGGGATAAGAGAAGTGCCATCACACCTATTTTGGGGTAGTGACACTTTATATCGACAATTAATTCAAATATTTTACATTAGTATCGAATCTAAAGAAATATTCAAAGTATATAGTATATTGTAAATGACTCGACACAAACACAAGAAACTCTAAGGAGTATGTCTCTAGGGAGATACAATCAACAACAAAATTTGTGTGTACAAATATTTATCTAAGCTTATGTATATTTTCTATTGATCACTGATTTGCCAAAACATTTAGCCAATTGAACATGATAAGGCTAAAATATGTTTCTCCATATCGAACACACCCTTAATTAGGAAGGAAAAAACATTGGTGTATTACTATATGTTATAAAATATTTTGTTATATGGGATAACTTTAAAGACTAATTTTGTCAAGACCCAAAAACATGTTGTGATGGTACCCGTCTTATCCCACAAAGATAGGTCAGCAAAAACTAAATGAAATAAGGAAATGCAGGAGTAATATAATATAAGAGACTAGCATAACTTCAACAACGCAGACAACCTAATATAACTCAAACATAATCCAAAACTTTGTTGTCACGTGCACAAGGCTTTAAGTACTACAATATATTCAAAAGAAATACAAGTCTGAATGTTTTTGTTTCTAGAAAAGAATAAAAACACAAAGAAAGAATAAGAGGTGTCCATGAAGATGACAAGCAACTACCTCATAATCTCCAGTGATAAGCCCGGGATGTAGTAGAGAAGAAGAAATCATAATGATTCGGGCTTGTAACCTACACATGTGTAGAAACAGGGAGTGAGTACCAAACTACACGGTACTCAACAACTAAACAACTAACTCTAAGTAAAGAGACACAAAACTCAAGTACTCCCAACAATTAAACTGAACCTCCAAAAACTACAACTTGGAAAGAATCAGCCCAACCTAATAGTTCACAATGTATATAGCACAAACAACACGTATAACATCACCTCAACATAAACAAGTCACCAATACACTAATTCAAACTTATCAACCACAAAGTTCAAAGCAAGGCACTCATAAAGATCATAGAATGGTAATGATGTGCAATACAATGTAATGAAATGTCAAATATAGTGATGCAAGTATGTACTAACAATACACACCCACTAAGACTTAGGTTGGGACCCATGGGGGACTCACAAGGTCCATTTATCTACCAACAAATTTCCCTTTAGCATCGCCAGAACCATTTCCCATATGCATAATCATCAATCACTGAAACCATTTCCCATGGGCATACTTATTACAATAGTTCTCATCACATATTTTTAGAACCAATACAAATAGGCATGTTCACACAAGTAATGAGAAGATGATAATTCCACAAAAATACTTAATCCATTAAACATAATCATGATTCATCATCAGTAATGAATCAATATAACTATTTAAACCATCAATAGGACAATACACATCAATATATCATCAAGTTACCTTTTTATTTCCCATTTTTCATCATTAACATCAATCAACGTGAATAAGTGACCACGAATATCAAGCCCTTTACCAATTCCTATGTAATGACCCTCTAGGTCATTTCCTCTATTTTTTTTATCTTTTCAGTATTTAGAGCTTTCCTGTAGTGACCCCAAGTCATTTTTGACTTATTAAATAGAAAAATCGGTCATCATGTCACTTATTTAAGTTTTGTGTAAGTTTTTGTATTTTGGAGCCTTTGAAACTAAAATGGTTGACCTCTGCCAATGGTTCAAGAAAACATCCTCAAAATGAAATTATGATAATTCCATCTGATTTGAGAGCCATTTTAGGCTAAGGACATGGTTGTTTTGGGTCCCAAGACTTTCATTGTGTGTTTCTGCTTCTAGACGTTTTAAATTTGGAAGCTTTGGCCAAGGGTTGACTATGGTCAACATCCTTGGTAGACATGCTCAAATGATAATTTCATCAATGCGGTTAGCTCTGGAATGATAACTTTAGTATAGAATGACATTTTGTGTGGTTCTCGAGGCTTCCGATCTCATATTGAGCTCATGGTGGATTTTGGGTAAAAATGGAGATTCGATGTGGGACCTACTCTTCATCCAAAAACCTTATATCGAAGTTTTAATGGTTCCCTTGAGTCTGGAATGCCAAATTTGATGGGGTAGAATATTTATTCTGCAGGCATGGAGTTCTGAATAAATCTCAGGCACCCCGTCAGAGATCTTTAAGTTTGAGCAAACCAGCTGAAAGTGGTGCTAGCTGGTGCAACTCAGGATGTGCTTCATGATCACCTGCCTAGGTACATATTCGTGAAGAATCTTCTCCCAGAATTCTACATTCATAGATCCTAGGTCCACATTCACGATGCCTTGGTGACTTTTTCATGTGCGTTCACGGGACACCAACCACGTTTGTGGAGCCCTGGGATTCTTCCCTTCATGTTCATGGGGAGCTACTACATTCATGATGCCTGTCGTTATTGCAAACCACGTTTATGTGGCACCTCTGCGTTCACAATAGCTAATTGACTAGTCTTTATATTATAGCTAGTGACGTGATTTTAAGTGTTGTGCATTTATGTTGATTGTAACTACGTATTGGAGTGTTTGGTAAAGCATGAAGATCATCAGTTTATGGTAATTCTCACCCCAAAAAAGCTTTCATATGTCTTTAATTTGGTGATTCTTGTGCATGTGTTTGTTTGGGCTGTCCCAGACAACGAATTGTGTCCCATTTTTGAAAAAAAAGCTTGATAAGTCATTTGGGATCTTTTGAAAAAGTCAATTTCAGGATTCCTCGAATGGGTTCGACATTTCTATTTTTACTCGATTTTTGGGTTGTCTCCAATTATTGCAAATTCAATGTCTAAACGTTTGTAATGATGTTATGATAAAAATATGATAGTGTGGTGGTATTCAGAGGAGTTTCAGAAGTGGATAGCTCATGTGCGATTGATTCAGAGCGCACGTGATCGACTTCGAGGTAGGCTTCAATCTTCTTTTTTCATTTGGATTTTTAGATAATGTGTTGTATGAATTACTTGTGATTTATGACTACAATTGTTGGATATTAGCCGGATTTCTGTTATTCCATCATTTTCTTATTCTTGTAGGAGCGTGGGGTCTTTTGTGGCTGACGAGATCCTTAGTTAAGGTTGTAGCTTGGCTTCTAGTATGCCTTAGCTTGTTTATCCTTGTTAGAATATTGTTGGGAACGAGGCCTTGGTCGAGGACCAATTGGATCCCAACTTAGTTCTCTTCGGCTTGGTAGAGTGGTAGGGTTTATTGTGTAGTTTTGATTGCATGTATCTTGTTTTGATGTTGGTGATGGCATTCATTGCATTGGTTGTTCATTTTACTGTGCTTTGTGGTACGATCCCGACTCATGTGTTAGTGTATTATTATCATTCATGGAGAAATTGTTTTTTCACTTGACTACTATTCTAAACTAGTTTTAACGGGAGTAGTGCCACTTGGATCGCTTGATTTATTGATTTTTGAGATTTATGAGGTGTCAGCAATGACTCTTTTTATACTGAAGACATTAGAGTCTTTAGGATGTGCTCAGTTTTTACTTAACTAGCCAGTGCGTCAATGCCCTTTCCTACGTGGCTTTGTTTACTCATTTCTCTGGTACCACAACAGAGTTGATTCCAACTAGTCAGATATTTATAGTCTGGTCATGATATTCAATATCCTTGATAAGACTTGGATTCCAGCCCAATCAGTGTATATGGACTTCCTTCATAACCTATGGTTGTCTCTTACCGTGAGTACCATAGTACTGGATGAGTAAGCTGCATGGGTCCTACCTCACTCTCACGATAGGGAGGTAGGTCTATATACTTTGTAACGAATGGTCCTATTGTATACTACTTTAACACTCCAGAAATTGATAGGCTAAACTAGAGCTTAACGTGATGGTTAGAGGCATGAATGTAACTCCCCGTACTTAAAATAGAGGATTTCGTGTTAGAACGTCAAGGTACCACTCCTCAAGGACCAACCATGGGCGCTTGAGGAGGATCCTTAGAAAACTGCCTGGGAAGTGACTAACGGTAGGACCTATTCCCCGTTGGTTAGTCCATGCACCGTGGATGGAGGGTCCGTGGCTTGGCCAAAAGTTGCAGTCACCAAACCACGGTTGACCAGCACGGACCGTTGGTCCAACCACGCCCCATCAACGTAGTCTCGCGGATGGTGCATGGGACTAGTTTTAGTGGTTAAGTTTAGGGGTATTTTGGGTCTTTTCGGTTTTAATTAAGATTAAGTGGTATCGTTTTAGCCTAATTTAGACCACATGTATAATGATTCTAAACCGTTAAATTAATTAATTCAACTCATTATTTCTAAAACCCAAACCAATTCCCAAAGTTCATCCTCTCCAAAAATTCTGTCCCTAGAAAATTCAAAAAAGAAGAAGGAGAATCAACTAGGGTTTCAAGAGAAGGATTTTACAAATCAATTTCTTTGGGCATTGTGACTAAGTTATTGTGGTTTTCATCCATGGGTATCTTTCACTCATAGAGCCCTCTCAAAATCTTTAGTTTCAAATGGTAGAATTCCCCCAATTAGCTAGGGTTTTTGTTCATTCACCATGGGTTATTTGATTTACTGATTTTAATGGTTTAATGATGTCTAAATATGCATTATTTTATGATTTACAATGCTTTTATGATGTTTCCCTTTTGAAGCTATGTAAACACCCATATTTGGGTTGTTGATTGTGAAAGAGGAGTTTTATGATCTAAAGTATGAATTAATAGAATTACATGAAGTTATGCTGAAATCCCTATCTAATGCTTAAATTCTAGACTAGGTGATTTATAGTGGCTTTGAACCTTGGAAGGGCAAAGTGTGAGTTTATGCATGATCTTATGCAGCTTATGTAAATGCTTTAAGGGTGCTTTGAGAGTAAAGTGCCAATGTTGATTGTGTTGTTGAAAGGTCATTCTCATGAAACACTTACAACCTTGATGTGAAAGGTCTTCTCACATAGAAAGAATTCTTAGGTTGAAAAGCTATTCTCACCTGATTGAATCAATGAATAAGAGCTATCCTAATGAACTAACTTGGATTGATTGTCAAGGACATCCTTCCATGAGACATGAGTTAAGTAAGACTTAATAAGTATTCTGTGGAAATTATGCTTAGCACCAAGTGGATATTGAAATGATATGGAAGTCTTTTACGTTAGTTGAGTCTAGGCTTCCCATGCATGTCTCATGAGATAGAAACCTTCTACATTAGTTGAGTCCGAGTTTCTAGTAACAATCTCCGTATCCCATAAACTATGTGCCCCATAGGTTATCTAGCTAGTGGATCCACCTAAGCTAAGAGTTCATGGTTCTACCTTAGGCAAGTAGAACAACCCTTTTTGGTGTGGGAGACACCGGGTGATCATGTTTTAGCTCACATGGTCTCTATGTCGGTTAAGGTTATTCTTCCCACAATAAAAACATGAATAATGAACTATGGTTACTTAAGAGGCTTTGTATATGAGTTCAAAGGTTGTAAGATGATATTGACTTAT
The DNA here is from genome assembly GCF_000226075.1 of Solanum tuberosum. Lineage (NCBI taxonomy): Eukaryota > Viridiplantae > Streptophyta > Magnoliopsida > Solanales > Solanaceae > Solanum > Solanum tuberosum. The sequence goes on along the minus strand of NW_006238938.1, from coordinate 636,997 downwards.
GTTGTGCATGATTATGACTTATGATTTCTAATGTCATAGATGATGTTTAAACTTGGCAAATTGCATGCTTCCAAATGAAATGTCACTTTTTTTGCATATTTCTAATATTTTTGTGCGTGGCTACTATATTAAGTGCATTTTTATACTAATGCCTACTTTGCCTACATTTTTCCCAAGTGTAGGATCTCGTACTAGAGGCGATCATACTTGTGGCTAGAGCTTGGATTTTGTTATTCCCCAAGCTTGGTGAGTCCTCATGGTTTCGAGGAAGGATTTCTTGTCTTTTGTTTCCTTCATGTACTTTCCCTTTTCGTACATGTTGTATGGGCTAGGCCCTATTTTATTAAAGTATTGTAATAGATGGCTATATTGAGACAAGTCTAGACTTTCGCTTTCTTCTATGAAAAACTTTTAAGACTTGAAATGTGTTTTACTCTTTATTGTTCTAATCTTATGTTATGAAAGCTAAGGGGTTGTATGGAGTCCTTCGAGGTTCTATACGCCTTGTTACATCTAGGGGGTACCACTGGGTTGTGACAAACTTGGTAATCAGAGCACGAGGTTTAGAATGATTCTAGGATGAAGTCTGATAAGCCACGTCTAGTAGAGTCTTGTTCATGAGTGTGTAGCACACCTTACTTATGAATGAGAGGCTATAAGATGTTTTGGATATTTCCCTTCTTTATTACTCTTAAGTCGTGCCTTAGAGTTTAACTCTAAAAGATTTCTCTCTCCTAATCCATCTCTTGTGTGTTTAGGATATGAATACATGAAGGGCTAATGCTAGAAGGATGTAAGATGACATTGTGAATCAAGGAGCTCCATTTCAAGCTCCCCAAGCTCCGATAGATCCTTTGGTTGAGAATGTGACACATGTAGAGTTTAGGTCGACTATCCTAATGTTGGCTCAAGCCATGACGGCTCCAGCCAATAGATAGGTTGTAGCTTCAGTGAATCTTAGTGTGAATTCGGCTGCTTCAAGGGTGAGGGATTTTGCACAAACGAACCCTCCGAAATTTCATGGATCCAAAGTGGAAGAGGATCCTCAAAGGTTTATCGACGAGGTTTGTAAAGTACTTGCTATTATGGGGGTATCTCCGAAAGAAAAGACGGAGTTAGCCGCCTACCAACTAAAAGATGTGGCTCAAGTGTGGTATGATTAGTGGAAGGGAGAGAGACCCATGGGAGCAGGCCCGGTAGAATGGGAATTATTTAAATCAGCATTTCTTGATAGGTTCTTCCCCCTCGAGTTGAGGGAGGCAAAGGCAGAAGAGTTCATTAACCTTGGTCAATGATGTATGAGTGTTAAGGAGTATGCACTAAAGTTCACCCAACTCTCCAAATATTCTTCTACTATGGTGGCATACTCAAGGGCTAAGATGAGTAGTCTTATGCCGGGTGTGTCCAACATGGTTGAAAAAGAGTGTCGTACAACAATGCTCCTCCATGAATGTATATCTCAAGGCTTATGGTGTACGCTCAATAAATTGAGGAATCAAAACATATGGAGAAGAATAGTGAGGTAAAAAGGGCTAAAACCGGTGATGGGAATTTCTCCAACTCATGGTTCGATGGACAAGGTCGACCTCAATTTTGACAAAGGTTTTTCGGTCAAGATTCATATAGTGCTCCTCCTAAGTCTAATATGGAAAGGGTGTCTAACCCTAAACCTCAAGGAGGAAATGAAGGTGGTTCTTCTTTTGGTAGATCTACATGTGCCAAATATGGGAAGAAACATGATGGTTAGTGCCTAGCCGACACCGATGGATGTTTTAGTTGCGGGAATATTGTACACAAGATGAGAGATTGACCGATCGTCAAGGTTAATGGGAGAGAGGATAAGCAAGCTCCTCTAAATGGTTCAAACACCAATTCCCCAAAGCAAAACCGCTTTTATGCTCTTCAATCCCGAGGTGACCAAGAGATATCCCTGAATGTAGTCGCCGGTATGTTACAAATTTTTCATCATGATGTATATGCTTTGTTAGATCCCGTTGCTACTTTATCTTTTGTGACGCCCTATGTGGCGATGAGATTTGATGTTTCCCCGGAAGTTCTCTTAGAACCCTTTCTATCTCTACCCCTGTTGGTGAGTGTGTGGCAGCTAAGAGGGTCTATAGGATATGTCCTATTTCCTTATCCCATAGGATTAATTTGGTGGACTTGGTAGAGCTAGACATTTTAGACTTCGATGTGATTCTTGGTATGGATTGGTTGCATGTATTTTATGCCTCTATCGATCCGGTGGTTAGATTCCAATTCCCAAATGAGCCTATTTTAGAGTGGAAGGGGGGAAATTCTACGCCTAGAGGTCAATTTGTCTCTTGTCTTAAAGCTAGGAAGATGATCTCAAAAGGGTGTATTTACCATCTTGTTAGGGTGAGGGATGTAGATTCTGAAACCCCGTTTCTTGAGTCGGTATCGATAGTTAATGAGTTCCAGGAAGTCTTCCCTGATTATTTACCCGGTATTTCGCTCGAGCGGGAAATAGATTTTGGTATTGACCTTCTACAGGATACACAACCTCTCTTTATCCCTCCTTATAGAATGGCTCTGGCGGAGTTGAAAGAGCAACTAAAGGATTTGTTGGATAACGATTTCATCAGATCGAGTTTCTCTCCATGGTGTGCTCCTGTGTTATTTGTTCGAAATAAAGATGGGTCTCTTCAAATGTGCATTGATTATCGTCAATTGTATAAAGTGACCATCAAGAATAAGTATCCTCTTCCAAGAATTGATGACTTTCTTGACCAATTTCAAGGGGCTAGCTATTTCTCTAAGATTGATCTTCGTTTGGGTTATCACCAATTGAGGGTGAGAGGGGATGATATTCCAAAGATGACATTTACAACCCGGTATGGTCATTGTGAGTTTATGGTAATGTCATTTGGGTTGACTAATGCTCCGGCGACGTTTATGGACTTGATGAATAGAGTGTTTTGGAAATACCTAGACATGTCTCTGATTGTATTTATCGATGATATTTTGATCTATTCAAGGAGTGAAAATGAGCATGTTGACCATTTGAGAATTGTTTTGCACGTTCTAAGGACCAACAACTTTTTGCTAAGTTTTGCAAGTGTAAATTTTGGTTAATGTTTGTAGCTTTCCTTGGTCATATTGTGTCAAGCAAGGGTATTGAGGTAGATCCTAAGAAGACGGATGCGGTCAAAAGGTTGCCTAGACCTCTATCTCCTTCAGACATTAGAAGCTTTTTGAGTTTGGCCGGTTACTATAGAAGTTTTTCAGAGGGATTTTCTTCCATTGCTTCTCCTTTGACGGCTTTGACTCAAAAAAAGGCTAAGTTTGTGTGGTCAGAAGCTTGTGAGAAAAGTTTCTAAGAATTGAAAGATTGACTTACTTCCTCTCCGGTGTTTACCTTACCGAAAGGTACAAATGGTTTTCTGGTGTATTGTGATGCCTCTAGAGTTGTGTTGGGATGTGTGCTTATGCAAAATGGTAAGATTATTCCTTATTCTTCAAGGAAACTTAAAGTCCATAAGAAGAATTATCTTACCCATGATCTTGAGTTAGCGGCTGTTGTTTTTGCCTTAAAGATATGGAGTCATTATTTGTATGGGGTCCATGTTGATGCTTGCACCGATTATAAGAGTCTACAATATGTGTTTAGTAAAAAGGACTTGAATCTTCACAAAATAAGGTGGCCTGAGTTATTGAAGGATTATTTTATGACTGTCCTTTATCACCCCGGTAAAGCAAATGTGGTAGTGGATGCTCTTACTAGATTGTCAATGGGTAGTGTGGCTCATAAGGATGAAGAAAAGAAATAGTTGGTTCGTGATGTTCATAGGTTGGCCCGACTAGGTGTTCAACTAGGGTATTTCACAAAGGGTGGTATCATGGTTTATAATGGCTTTGAATCGTCCTTTGTGATGGATGTGAAGTCTAAGCAAAGTCTTGATCCTATCTTGATTGAGTTGAAAGAGGCGGTACTTAAGAAGTCTGTTGAGGCTTCCTCCCAAGGGGGAGATGGAGTACTGAGGTAGCAAGGTAGGTTATGTGTTCCAAATGTTGATAACTTGAGGGAGAAGACTTTAGAAGAAGCCCATAGTTCTCAATATTCTATTCACCCGGGAGCCACAAAGATGTACTGTGACCTACGAGAAGTCTATTGGTGGAATGGGATGAAGAAAGATATCGCGGGATTTGTGTCCAAGTGTCCTAATTGTCAACATGTGAGGGTTGAGCACCAAAGGCCATGAGGCTTATCACAAGACATCGCTATTCCTACTTAGAAATGGGAAGATGTGAACATGGATTTTATTGTAGGCTTGCCACGTACTCCGTTCATTTCATTCCCGTCAAGGTGTCCTACTCGGCGGAAGAGTATGCTAAGTTGTATTTGAGGGAGATAGTAAGGTTATATGGAGTACCCTTGTCTATAATTTCGGATCGAGGTACCTAATTTACTTCACACTATTGGAAGTTTTTCCAAAAGGGGCTAGGTACCAAGGTGAAGCTTAGCACAACTTTTCACCCTCAAACGGATGGGCAAGTGGAACGCACCATTCAGACTTTGGAAGACATGTTGAGGGCATGCGTAATAGATTTTAAGGGCAATTGGATGACAATATGCCGTTAGTTGAGTTTGCTTATAATAACAGTTATCATTCGAGTATCAACATGTCTCTCTTTGAGGGTCTCTATGGTAGCAGATGTAGGTCTCGTATAAGTTGGTTTGAAGTGGGAGAAGTTGCTCTCCTAGGTCCGGAATTGGTTCATGAGGCAATTGAGAAGATTCGGGTTATTAGAGAGAGGTTGAGGATGGCCCAAAGTCGGCAAAAGTCCTATGCCAATGTTTGTAGGAGAGATCTCGAATTTGAGGAGCATGATTGGGTTTATTTAAAGGTCTCACCCATGAAGGGTGTTATGAGGTTTGGGAAGAAGGGGAAACATAGTCCTCGTTTTGTGGGTCCTTATGAGATTTTTAGGCATGTCGGTAAGGTTGCATATGAGTTAGATTTTTCTAATGAGTTGGCATTAGTGCATCCGGTGTTCCATGTCTCAATGTTGAAGAAATGTGTTGGGGATCCATCAATCATTGTTCCCTTAAAGGGTTTAGATATTAAAGAGAATCTTTCTTATGAAGAGGTACCGGTTGAGATCTTAGACCGGCAAGTGAAGCGGTTGAGAAACAAGGAAGTTGCCTCCATGAAGGTATTGTTAAGGAATCACTTAGTTGAGGGTGCTACTTGGGAGGCTGAGGCCGACATGAAGTCCCGATATCCTCATCTTTTTCCTTCATCTCCTATTCCAACTTGAGGTAATGAGTCCATCTTGAGTTTTCTTGTTTAGGAGTCATGTGTGATTTATGTGTTTCCATGATTTCCTTATGTTTATGCATGTTCATGAAAAAGCTTATGCTTAGAAAGAAAATGAGTTTTATGATTGATGTCCGTCATGTTGTGCTTTGGGTATGAGTTGCCTATTTACTTCATGAGATGAATTGATGAACATGTTTAATATGCTTGTTGAGAGTAAATTGCATTTAGACTCCATGATAATTGTTGAGTATGCATTAAAGCTTGGAGAAGGTAGTTCCTCCTATGAACATGAGAAATGTTAAGACTTCATGCATAATGGATTGTTAGATGTAGTTCCAACTTCCTTATGATGCATTAAATATGTTTAAGTTGGAGTTGATGTTTCCTCCCTTGAATTATGCATTATCTTGATGTTGCATGAATGATGGGCATCTAGTCTTGAGTCTTTAATTTCGTAAGGTGTCTAGATCGTCGTTCGATGATGAATGTTCCCAAGGGGGGAGATATTGTAACACTCCAAAAATTAGTAGGCTAAACTACAACTTAATGTGAGGGTTAGAGTTGTGAATGTAACTCCCCGTACTTAAAAGAGAGGATTTCATGTTAGAACGTCAAGGTACCACCCCTCATGGCCCAACCATGGGCCCTTCAGGAGGACCCCTAGAAAACTGCCTTGGCATTGACCAACGGCAAAACCTATGCCCCATGGATGGAGGGTCCGTGGTTTGGCCAAAAGTTGCAGTCACCAAACCACGATTGACCAGCACAGACTGTGGGTCTAACCACTGCCCGTCAGTGTGGTCTTGTAGATGGTGCCTGGGAGCAGTTTTAGTGGTTAAGTTTAGGGGTATTTTGGGTCTTTCCGGTTTTAATTAAGATTAAGTGGTGTCGTTTTAGCCTAATTTAGATCATATATATAAGGATTTAAAACACCTAAATTAAGACATTCAACTCATTATTTCTAAAACCCAAATCAATTCCCAAAGTTCATCCTCTCCGAAAATTCTCTCTCTAGAAAACTCAAAGAAGAAGAAGAAGGAGAATCAACTAGGTTTTCAAGAAAAGGCTTTTCCTAAACAATTTTTTTGGGCATTATGACTAAGGTATGGTGGTTTTCATCCATGCGTAGCTTTCAACCATGGAACCAATTAGCTTGGGTTTTCTTCATTCACCATGGATTCTTTGATTTACTGATGTTAATGGTTTAATTATGTCTAAATATGCATGAATTGATGATTTACAATGCTTTTATGATGTTTCCCTTATGAACCCATGCAAACCCCCATATTTCTCCAAATTGTGATATCATAGGTTGGGTTGTTGATTGTGAAAGAGGAGTTTTATGATCTAAATTATGAATTAATAGAATTACATGAAGTTATGAAAAAATCCCTATCTAATGCTTAAATTATAGACTTGGTGATTGATAGTGGCTTTGAACCTTGGAAGGGTAAAGTGTGAGTTTATGCATGATCTTATGAAACTTATCTAAATGCTTTAAGGGTGCTTTGAAAGTAAAGTGCCAATTTTGATTGTGTTGTTGTGTTGTTGAAAGGTCATTCTCATGAAATACTTACAACCATAATGTGAAAGGTCTTCTCACATAGAAAGGATTCTTAGGTTGAAAGGTTGTTTTCACCTAATTGAATCAATGAATAAAAGTTATCCTAATGAACTAACTTGGATTGATTTCCAAGGACATCATTCCATGAGACATGAGTTAAGTAAGACTAAATAAGTATTCTGTGGGAATTGTGCTTAGCACCGAGTGGATATTGAAATGAGATGGAAGTCTTTTATGTCAGTTGAGTCCGGGCTTTCCACACATGTCTCATGAGATGGAAACCTTCTACATCAGTTGAGTCTGGGTTTCTAGTAGCAATATTCGTATTCCATAAACTATGTTCCCCCATAGGTTATCTAGCTAGTGGATCCACCTAAGCTAAGAGTTCATGGAGACAAGTAAATCAACCTTTTTCTGTGTGGGAGAAATCGGGTGATCATGTTTTAGCTCACATGGTCTCTATGTCAGTTAAGGCTATTCTTCCCACAATAAGAACATGAATAATGAACTATGGTTACTCAAGAGACTTTGTATATGAATTCAAAGGTTTTAAGATCATATTGACTTGTGTTGTGCATGGTTATGACTTATGATTTCTAATGTGTTATATGATGTTTAAACTTGGCAATTGCGTGCTTTCAAATTAAATGTCCCTTTTTTGCATATTTCTAATATTTTTGTGCATGGCTACCATACTTAGTGCATTTTTTTACTATTGCCTACTTTGCCTATATTTTTCCCAAGTATAGGGTTCGGTACTCGAGGTGATCATACTTGTGGCTAGAGCTTGGATTTTCTTGTTCCCTGAGCTTGGTGAGTCCTTATGGTTTCAAGGACAAATTTATTATCTTTTGTTTCTTTTATGTACTTTTCCTTTCCGGATATGTTTTATGGGCTAGGCCCTAATTCATTCAAGTATTGTAATAGATGGCTATATTGAGACAAGTCTAGACTTCTGCTTTCTTCTATGAAAAACTTTTAAGACTTGAAATGTGTTTTTCTCTTTATTGTTCTATTCTTATGTTATGAAAGCTAAGGGGCTTTTATGGAGTCCTCCAGGGTTCTATACGCCTTGTTACATCTAGGCGGTACCCCTAGGTCGTGACAACTCTACATTGATTTGCATTACTGATCACCATTATACTTGTTTAATTAATTGATTGCACCATTTTGCTTATGGGCGACGGTTGGGTTATATTTGTTTTTTGTATCTACCTGACTTATAGGGGTTTGGTTAGGTTATGTTTGATTATATTATTTTCTCTTTTACTATTGATCATATAGTTGATAAGTTGTGAGTTAACTTTGTGGATATTAGTCTTGTTGGCCTACGATAGTTGAATCTTACACTTTTGTTGCTTATGAGTAGGTTGTTGGCTTGCATTCCATGTATGCTCTTGACTAAGTTCCTTATTCCTTGTATCCTACTTCTATTCCTTATTTCATGTCTATCATATTGTCTCTTGTTTAGTTACTTGTGTAATGCTTTCTTTATTACTTGTCTTTTATACTTACCTTATCTTTGGAGCTTAGTCGATCAATTCCTACTAAGTACCATCTTTTGTACTCATGCTACACTTCTGCTACCTACAAATCATTGTTTAAATTCTTACCGTTGATTTAGAGTCGTTTAAAGAAGCTTGGAGTTCAGAGACTAGGGTGAGCTCCTGACATTCAAAGTAATTAATTTCCATTTGTTGTGGTTAGACTTATTCTTTATATTGCATTTCGAAAAAACATGTACTTATTTTGTGTTTTTTTTTAAAAGCCTTGTATTCTTATTTTGATTAGAAGCTTGATTATTGAGCCAAGGCTTAGCGATGGTTTCATGTATTGCATTTTGTAAATTACACAACCTTCGCTATGTTCAGCTTCATGCTATGGACTTTCATTTGATAGCATGTTGCTTATGTCTCCAGGCTATGGGATAGGCTTACCTACTAGTGGGGGTGTAGTAGGTTCCATCATGACCTTAAGAATCAGGTAATGTCAAGTTCGTATTAGAGCTCTAGGTTGACCGATATCATTGTTATGAGAGAAAATGCCTAGTAGAGTTGTATAGATCGATGTGAAGATATGTTTATTTTATCATTGGGAGGCTATAAAGCATTCTTAGGAAATTCTGTTCTTGACTCCTTAGAATGTGATTTCTCTTCGATTAACCTCTAAAACTTCTTTTTTGGAATATACTCTCTTTTAGATAGATAACGCGAGGTATACAATGGACATGAGAGAAACGTCAACGCATCCAACCAGAGTTTTAGTATGTGGTTAGGTAAGAGGGCATTAGTCAGAACATGAGGTAGGAGAAATTTTTCAATATTCAAAATGTGTGAGGGAAACCTAGGTTCCAATAGGGTTTGTGACTACCTCTATTCCTTGAGATTCAATGTTATGAGGTCTGAGAATCTTCAAGGGTACACCATAAATAGGTGCTTCTCAGGGAAGGGTTTGTCACCTATTAAAAAATATGTTATCAGATTCTAAAGAAGGGAGGTCTTCGTCCCACGTTGTTTCCCCGGGAGTTGAGTCAGGGGTTCATTAGAGGGTTGCCTTGCCATTCTAATTAGTGTTAGAGCATCTGATAGTAGCAGGGTCTACCTTTCCAAAGTTTGTTAGTCATGTGATGTTCGTTGAGCAGAAATGTATGAAGGCTTACAGAGATACTGGTAAGAGGCCTCACCATCAATACAATAGCGACAACATTCCCCTTCGAGGTGGGTAATATTTTAGTAAGGGTTATCTTCTGTCCCAACCTATTGACGCCTATGACAGTAGCAATTTAAGTACCAAAGGACTCTTAGGTAGTTCATGGCGCCTACGACAGACAAAGCTTAGGTCGGACTTCACGAAGTGATCATCTCAGACCTTCATATGTTGGGCCTCACATTACTCGAATAGGGTCTTCACAACATGTTGCTCTTGGTGACTTTTTCTATGAGTGTGGCGAGGTAGGCAACTAAGGCAGAGATTTTCGTACACTCCCATTGTAGTTGGCTGGGGTGGTTTTAAGTGTTGGAGAGGTAACTAGGTCGCTCACCATGTTCCTCATGCTAGAATTCAGACTATAAAGGTTGCTATGTTGTTCTGGTTGTGCTGGTTGTTCTATGCTTCTGATACTCCCAGGCTAGGTTGGTCTGACCTTTTTGTACTAGTGGGGCTGCCATCGTTCTAAAAAGATTGTCCTCGATATGGGACTATGATGAGAAGTATTTAGTTAGGTTAGTCTTATGTATTGATTGCACCTTTCGGTCAGAGGTTGTGCCTTTGGTGTTGGTGATACTACCTTAGGTGTTCAGATTGTTGTCGAGCATGATTCATTTTATCTTTCTACAGGCGGGCAAGAGGTCGAGGCTCCATATATCCCTTCTATGAATGTAATTTCATGGTTTCATCACTTGTCCTTATCATGTGAAATATGGGATTTTCATGCCCATTCATGTTTATTTGACCTGCAATCTATTGTTGGCTTGTTATGGTAGCTGTATTTGAAGATTTTGTATGTGATTTACCTCGTGTAGTTGATTTATTTTACTAGTGGATCGACTGGGCAGTGTATCTTTTATTGCGACTAGTGGTTGTGTAACTCCCAGTGCTTTTACCTTTGTGGCTTTTGTCATGTGTTCTCGTTATGATGACGATTCTTGTTAGAGAGGTGGCTAAACCAGCTTTTCCCGATTTTATGTTGTTCGGCCTGGTCAGCTTAGGAGGTTACCATAGTTGTGTGCCATCCTTTTTAAGTAGTAGTTGGGTGGTTGCTAGTTGTCAGAGTTGTGTGAGGAGTAGTTTTGCCTTTTAAAGTTCTATATTAGTTTTAGTTGGCTTCTTTCTTCCTTTTCATTAGTCTTATTCTCGGCTGTGAAATTGTATTTTGGATCGTTCGATCTGTTTGGATTCATCTTCTTCTGGTGGTCTTGGAGTTTTTTTATGGCTAGAAGGAATTTGGAGGTGTGATTTCTTATTGTACCTTTTTATTGCATTCATTTTTTCTCGGTGATTTTATTGATAGTTCTCGAGGTTGTCTTGCGATTGGGAGTCAGAGTGGTGGTGCTCATTGGTGGTTTCAAACTTTAGCTTTTGTTAGTGAGTAGAAATTTACCAAGAAGGTTCATCTTTTTAATGGGGTCAAAGTGATTCGTGGAACCTATGCTTTGGTTCTTATTCAAGATGTGAGGTATGCTTCTATCATATTTGGTTGCTTGTGAAGTTTGTTGATGGAATTTGGCACCCTAGGGTCATTAGTGGTAAGTTGAGTATGTCTGTACACTACCTACCAACTTGGTTTCCCTTAGGATGAGGTGTTTGGCCTAGATTGGTGGTGGCGGAGTAGTTTGTGGGCTCATGTTGTCGGTTTCTTAGAAGTTTCTTTGGAGGAAAGTGCTTAGCTTTAGAAGGTTGAGGTCCAACTTAGATTGTTTACTTTTTAGATTAAGGAGTGGATTTTGGGCTTTGCCCTATGCTTAGTTCCTTGTTTTGGTGAATGTCATTCCTCGGTGTTCAGGTGGAGCATGTGGTTCTTCCGAGGTTTGTGTTATATGGATTTGGAAGCAGGTTTTCATATGGAGCTGGGGATGTTCAGAATAGCTCTGAGATGACAGAATGCTCTTTATTGCTAGAAGATGTTATATTTGGAGCATAAGGTAAGTATTTTGATTTATGGGGTTTGGTTTCTATTGCCTTTGTCCAATGTCTCTATTCAGTGGCTTTGGTGTGGTGTTGGTTTTCTCAGATGAATCTAGTGCTTTAAGACAAGTTTGATTATGCTAAGTGAGAGTTGGAGCCCAAAGAGGAATTAAAGGAGTTTTTGGAGCTTTGAAGTGAACTTGAGGATATTCCTGTTAGCCCAACTTCTCTGTTGGTGTTGTTTGATCCGAGAGGGTGTCTGGGATATGGCGGACCATGCAGACCCGATATTATTATCTTTTCATGCCTTTAGATTGTAACTGTCCTTCTACTTTCACAAATGAATTTTATTTTTAGTAAATTTTTCAATGACCTTCCAAGTCATTCATTTTGTTTTCTAATCATTTAAGCATTTAGAGCTTTCTGTAGGGATCCCAAGTAATTTATTACTTGTTGGGACTGACATTTTGGTCACCAGGTCGTTCATTTGAGTTTTTTTGCAAGTTTTCGTGTTTTGGAGCCTTTGTAACTTGAATGGTTGACTTCTCCCAAAACATCATAAAGATGGACTTCAAATGTAATTTTGTCGGTTTTATCAACTTTGAAAGAGCCATTTTAGGCTAAGGGCCTGATTAGTTCAGGTCATGGGACTTTCAGTGCGAGTTTGTGCCGTTAGGCATTTTAACTTTTGAAGTTTTGGCCAAAGGGTTGACTTCGGTCAACATCCTTGGTAAATGTGCTCAAAGGAGAATTTCATGAACGCAATTAGCTATGAAATGTGAAGTTTAGTCTAGAATGACATTACGTGGGGTTCCCGAGGCTTCTAACCGCATTTTAAATCCTATGGTGGATTTTGGGTAAAAATGGAGCTTGGGTGTGGGACCCACTTTTCATTCAGATGAACTTGGATGGAAGTTTTGATGGTTCTATTGAGTCCGAAATGCTGATTTCGATGGGGTAACTTATTGTATTTGTGTGCACGGGTTTCCAAACAAATCTCGCACACTCCATTGGAGTTCTTAATGTTTGAGCAAACTTATTGAAGTGCAGAAAGCTTTCGCAACTTAAGGTTTGTTTTGTGTTCGCGCGCCTAGGGCCGCATTAAAGGAAAATGGTCATCCAGGGTCACATTTGTGTTCCCCCCGTAGCCTAGCGTTTGCGATGCCTTGGCAGCCTGGCCCTACCGGTTTGCAGTATGCCAACTGCATTTGCGGAGCCCTAGGGAGCTAGCCTCCACATTCACGAGGAACTATGGTGTTTGCGATGCCTACCTTCTAGCCAACCACGTTCATGATAGCTAATTGACTGGTCTTTTTTTAATTAAGACTAGAGACGTGAATTCAGCTCACTTCCAAACTTTAAATTTTGATTCCTTGAGCTTGGGAGCTCTATTTCAAGAGATTTCATGGGTTGTGTATTCATGTCTATTTTGGCTACATATTGGAATGTTTGGGAAGTCTGAAGATCATTGGTTTGAGTTAATTCTCGCCCGAAAGGGGCTGCTATGTCTCTTTAATTGGTGATTTTTGTGAATGTTTTCCTTTGGGCTATTGCGAGCGACAAATTGTGTCCCATTTTAGTACACAAGCTTGGTAAGTAATCTAGGACCTTTTGATGAAGTCATTTTGGAATTCCCAGCATGGGTCCCACATTCCTCTTTTAACTTATTTTAGGTCTGTTCTAGTTTTACAAATTTGGTGTTTAAGCGATTATAATTTGATAGCATTGTGGTGTTCGGTGGAGTTTTGAAGTGGATAGATCTTGTGCAGTAGATTCAAAGCGTATGTAATTGGCTATGGGTAGGCTTTAGTTTACTTTCTTAATTTGTCTTTTTAGATTATGTTTTGTATGAATCATATGTGATTTAGCACTGTAATTGTCGCGAATTAGCCTTCCTTCTCCTCTTATATCATTTCTTGATTATCGTAGGAGCATGGGGTCTTTTGTGGGTGAGGTGATCACTAGTTTAGGTTGTAGCTTTGCTTGTAGTATGCCCTAGCTCGTGTATCCTTGTTATAATTTGTAATTTGTGGCCTTAGTTTAGAGTTGAGCCTTAGACTATTTAGACTGTCTTTTATCACCCTTGTAGCTGTGAATTATTCCCCATAGGTCTTGTAGTGGATATTTTTTCGTGTGATATTACTTGAGACCTTAGTGGCTCATCATAGCCGTAGGCTGGCTATATTTGTGCTCAGTCGTAGGTTGGAGCGGTGTGGTTGAGGGTAAGGCGTCATTCCTTGAGTTATTTCTCCCCCTTTATGTGATATTTGAGATCTTCTTGATTTCCTTTTCTTCTGAGTAGCATGAGCATTTATGCTTTACTGAGCTTATGTATATTGTTGGGCCCAAGGGTGTGGTCAAGGAACAATTGGATTCCAGGTTAGTTTAGTCTACCTTGGTAGCATGGTAGAATTGATAGTGTATTTCTAATTGTGTGTGTGATATACCGCGTATTTACGATACTTATAATGCTTTATACTTGATGTTTGACATGTCTTTTAATTATTTTTTAGTAGATTGGATGGTATTTTATCTTGGTTTTTGCAGGAAAATATTTTATTGGCAAGTCGGGTTGAAGAGTACAATGAAACAACATCTTTTTGAGGTTTGACGAGTTGACCTATAAGCCATAGACTTGTCTATTAGCCGTAGGAATGTTTTAGATGAGGACTAAAGTTTTTGGAGCTAGGTATGGGACCATGATACTGGACTACTAGTTGTAGGAACTTCTACGAGTCATAGGTCCAAGGAGGAGAAAAAGTTCAGAGATAGGTGAGTTCTAACGTATGCATCCGTTAAACAACAATCAAACCGATAAAATCTTCACTACATCTTAGGAACCCACTATCTCAGACCTTTCTCTATGACTTGGACCTACGGCTCGTAGACTAGCCTCCTAGTCCTTTACTTAGCTCCAAATTCTTCAGTCCTCATAAACGACTCATTCATATGGTTCGTAAGCAAGTCTACAGCTCTAAAGGTTGTTGTTCCGCTGTACTCTTCAACCCGACTTGCCAATAAAATATTTTCCTGCAAAAACCAAGATAAAATACCATCCAATCTAAAATAAAATAATTAAAAGACATGTCAAACATCAAGTATAAAGCATTATAAGTATCGTAAATACGCGGTATATCACACACACAATTAGAAATACACTATCAATTCTACCATGCTACCAAGGTAGACTAAACTAACCTGGAATCCAATTGTTCCTTGACCACACCCTTGGGCCCAACAATATACATAAGCTCAGTAAAGCATAAATGCTCATGCTACTCAGAAGAAAAGGAAATCAAGAAGATCTCAAATATCACATAAAGGGGGAGAAATAACTCAAGGAATGACGCCTTACCCTCAACCACACCGCTCCAACCTACGACTGAGCACAAATATAGCCAGCCTACGGCTATGATGAGCCACTAAGGTCTCAAGTAATATCACACGAAAAAATATCCACTACAAGACCTATGGGGAATAATTCACAGCTACAAGGGTGATAAAAGACAGTCTAAATAGTCTAAGGCTCAACTCTAAACTAAGGCCACAAATTACAAATTATAACAAGGATACACGAGCTAGGGCATACTACAAGCAAAGCTACAACCTAAACTAGTGATCACCTCACCCACAAAAGACCCCATGCTCCTACGATAATCAAGAAATGATATAAGAGGAGAAGGAAGGCTAATTCGCGACAATTACAGTGCTAAATCACATATGATTCATACAAAACATAATCTAAAAAGACAAATTAAGAAAGTAAACTAAAGCCTACCCATAGCCAATTACATACGCTTTGAATCTACTGCACAAGATCTATCCACTTCAAAACTCCACCGAACACCACAATGCTATCAAATTATAATCGCTTAAACACCAAATTTGTAAAACTAGAACAGACCTAAAATAAGTTAAAAGAGGAATGTGGGACCCATGCTGGGAATTCCAAAATGACTTCATCAAAAGGTCCTAGATTACTTACCAAGCTTGTGTACTAAAATGGGACACAATTTGTCGCTCGCAATAGCCCAAAGGAAAACATTCACAAAAATCACCAATTAAAGAGACATAGCAGCCCCTTTCGGGCGAGAATTAACTCAAACCAATGATCTTCAGACTTCCCAAACATTCCAATATGTAGCCAAAATAGACATGAATACACAACCCATGAAATCTCTTGAAATAGAGCTCCCAAGCTCAAGGAATCAAAATTTAAAGTTTGGAAGTGAGCTGAATTCACGTCTCTAGTCTTAATTAAAAAAAGACCAGTCAATTAGCTATCATGAACGTGGTTGGCTAGAAGGTAGGCATCGCAAACACCATAGTTCCTCGTGAATGTGGAGGCTAGCTCCCTAGGGCTCCGCAAATGCAGTTGGCATACTGCAAACCGGTAGGGCCAGGCTGCCAAGGCATCGCAAACGCTAGGCTACGGGGGGAACACAAATGTGACCCTGGATGACCATTTTCCTTTAATGCGGCCCTAGGCGCGCGAACACAAAACAAACCTTAAGTTGCGAAAGCTTTCTGCACTTCAATAAGTTTGCTCAAACATTAAGAACTCCAATGGAGTGTGCGAGATTTGTTTGGAAACCCGTGCACACAAATACAATAAGTTACCCCATCGAAATCAGCATTTCGGACTCAATAGAACCATCAAAACTTCCATCCAAGTTCATCTGAATGAAAAGTGGGTCCCACACCCAAGCTCCATTTTTACCCAAAATCCACCATAGGATTTAAAATGCGGTTAGAAGCCTCGGGAACCCCACGTAATGTCATTCTAGACTAAACTTCACATTTCATAGCTAATTGCGTTCATGAAATTCTCCTTTGAGCACATTTACCAAGGATGTTGACCGAAGTCAACCCTTTGGCCAAAACTTCAAAAGTTAAAATGCCTAACGGCACAAACTCGCACTGAAAGTCCCATGACCTGAACTAATCAGGCCCTTAGCCTAAAATGGCTCTTTCAAAGTTGATAAAACCGACAAAATTACATTTGAAGTCCATCTTTATGATGTTTTGGGAGAAGTCAACCATTCAAGTTACAAAGGCTCCAAAACACGAAAACTTGCAAAAAAACTCAAATGAACGACCTGGTGACCAAAATGTCAGTCCCAACAAGTAATAAATTACTTGGGATCCCTACAGAAAGCTCTAAATGCTTAAATGATTAGAAAACAAAATGAATGACTTGGAAGGTCATTGAAAAATTTACTAAAAATAAAATTCATTTGTGAAAGTAGAAGGACAGTTACAATCTAAAGGCATGAAAAGATAATAATATCGGGTCTGCATGGTCCGCCATATCCCAGACACCCTCTCGGATCAAACAACACCAACAGAGAAGTTGGGCTAACAGGAATATCCTCAAGTTCACTTCAAAGCTCCAAAAACTCCTTTAATTCCTCTTTGGGCTCCAACTCTCACTTAGCATAATCAAACTTGTCTTAAAGCACTAGATTCATCTGAGAAAACCAACACCACACCAAAGCCACTGAATAGAGACATTGGACAAAGGCAATAGAAACCAAACCCCATAAATCAAAATACTTATGTCAGTTGAGTCCGGGCTTTCCACACATGTCTCATGAGATGGAAACCTTCTATGTTAGTTGAGTCCGTGTTTCTAGTAGCAATATCCGTATCCCATAAACGATGTGCCCCCATAGGTTATCTAGCTAGTGGATCCACCTAAGCTAAGAGTTCATGGAGACAAGTAAATCAACCTTTTTCTGTGTGGGAGAAATCGGGTGATCATGTTTTAGCTCACATGGTCTCTATGTCAGTTAAGGCTATTCTTCCCACAATAAGAACATGAATAATGAACTATGGTTACTCAAGAGACTTTGTATATGAATTCAAAGGTTTTAAGATCATATTGACTTGTGTTGTGCATGGTTATGACTTATGATTTCTAATGTGTTATATGATGTTTAAACTTGGCAATTGCGTGCTTTCAAATTAAATGTCCCTTTTTTGCATATTTCTAATATTTTTGTGCATGGCTACCATACTTAGTGCATTTTTTTACTATTGCCTACTTTGCCTATATTTTTCCCAAGTATAGGGTTCGGTACTCGAGGTGATCATACTTGTGGCTAGAGCTTGGATTTTCTTGTTCCCTGAGCTTGGTGAGTCCTTATGGTTTCAAGGACAAATTTATTATCTTTTGTTTCTTTTATGTACTTTTCCTTTCCGGATATGTTTTATGGGCTAGGCCCTAATTCATTCAAGTATTGTAATAGATGGCTATATTGAGACAAGTCTAGACTTCTGCTTTCTTCTATGAAAAACTTTTAAGACTTGAAATGTGTTTTTCTCTTTATTGTTCTATTCTTATGTTATGAAAGCTAAGGGGCTTTTATGGAGTCCTCCAGGGTTCTATACGCCTTGTTACATCTAGGCGGTACCCCTAGGTCGTGACAACTCTACATTGATTTGCATTACTGATCACCATTATACTTGTTTAATTAATTGATTGCACCATTTTGCTTATGGGCGACGGTTGGGTTATATTTGTTTTTTGTATCTACCTGACTTATAGGGGTTTGGTTAGGTTATGTTTGATTATATTATTTTCTCTTTTACTATTGATCATATAGTTGATAAGTTGTGAGTTAACTTTGTGGATATTAGTCTTGTTGGCCTACGATAGTTGAATCTTACACTTTTGTTGCTTATGAGTAGGTTGTTGGCTTGCATTCCATGTATGCTCTTGACTAAGTTCCTTATTCCTTGTATCCTACTTCTATTCCTTATTTCATGTCTATCATATTGTCTCTTGTTTAGTTACTTGTGTAATGCTTTCTTTATTACTTGTCTTTTATACTTACCTTATCTTTGGAGCTTAGTCGATCAATTCCTACTAAGTACCATCTTTTGTACTCATGCTACACTTCTGCTACCTACAAATCATTGTTTAAATTCTTACCGTTGATTTAGAGTCGTTTAAAGAAGCTTGGAGTTCAGAGACTAGGGTGAGCTCCTGACATTCAAAGTAATTAATTTCCATTTGTTGTGGTTAGACTTATTCTTTATATTGCATTTCGAAAAAACATGTACTTATTTTGTGTTTTTTTTTAAAAGCCTTGTATTCTTATTTTGATTAGAAGCTTGATTATTGAGCCAAGGCTTAGCGATGGTTTCATGTATTGCATTTTGTAAATTACACAACCTTCGCTATGTTCAGCTTCATGCTATGGACTTTCATTTGATAGCATGTTGCTTATGTCTCCAGGCTATGGGATAGGCTTACCTACTAGTGGGGGTGTAGTAGGTTCCATCATGACCTTAAGAATCAGGTAATGTCAAGTTCGTATTAGAGCTCTAGGTTGACCGATATCATTGTTATGAGAGAAAATGCCTAGTAGAGTTGTATAGATCGATGTGAAGATATGTTTATTTTATCATTGGGAGGCTATAAAGCATTCTTAGGAAATTCTGTTCTTGACTCCTTAGAATGTGATTTCTCTTCGATTAACCTCTAAAACTTCTTTTTTGGAATATACTCTCTTTTAGATAGATAACGCGAGGTATACAATGGACATGAGAGAAACGTCAACGCATCCAACCAGAGTTTTAGTATGTGGTTAGGTAAGAGGGCATTAGTCAGAACATGAGGTAGGAGAAATTTTTCAATATTCAAAATGTGTGAGGGAAACCTAGGTTCCAATAGGGTTTGTGACTACCTCTATTCCTTGAGATTCAATGTTATGAGGTCTGAGAATCTTCAAGGGTACACCATAAATAGGTGCTTCTCAGGGAAGGGTTTGTCACCTATTAAAAAATATGTTATCAGATTCTAAAGAAGGGAGGTCTTCGTCCCACGTTGTTTCCCCGGGAGTTGAGTCAGGGGTTCATTAGAGGGTTGCCTTGCCATTCTAATTAGTGTTAGAGCATCTGATAGTAGCAGGGTCTACCTTTCCAAAGTTTGTTAGTCATGTGATGTTCGTTGAGCAGAAATGTATGAAGGCTTACAGAGATACTGGTAAGAGGCCTCACCATCAATACAATAGCGACAACATTCCCCTTCGAGGTGGGTAATATTTTAGTAAGGGTTATCTTCTGTCCCAACCTATTGACGCCTATGACAGTAGCAATTTAAGTACCAAAGGACTCTTAGGTAGTTCATGGCGCCTACGACAGACAAAGCTTAGGTCGGACTTCACGAAGTGATCATCTCAGACCTTCATATGTTGGGCCTCACATTACTCGAATAGGGTCTTCACAACATGTTGCTCTTGGTGACTTTTTCTATGAGTGTGGCGAGGTAGGCAACTAAGGCAGAGATTTTCGTACACTCCCATTGTAGTTGGCTGGGGTGGTTTTAAGTGTTGGAGAGGTAACTAGGTCGCTCACCATGTTCCTCATGCTAGAATTCAGACTATAAAGGTTGCTATGTTGTTCTGGTTGTGCTGGTTGTTCTATGCTTCTGATACTCCCAGGCTAGGTTGGTCTGACCTTTTTGTACTAGTGGGGCTGCCATCGTTCTAAAAAGATTGTCCTCGATATGGGACTATGATGAGAAGTATTTAGTTAGGTTAGTCTTATGTATTGATTGCACCTTTCGGTCAGAGGTTGTGCCTTTGGTGTTGGTGATACTACCTTAGGTGTTCAGATTGTTGTCGAGCATGATTCATTTTATCTTTCTACAGGCGGGCAAGAGGTCGAGGCTCCATATATCCCTTCTATGAATGTAATTTCATGGTTTCATCACTTGTCCTTATCATGTGAAATATGGGATTTTCATGCCCATTCATGTTTATTTGACCTGCAATCTATTGTTGGCTTGTTATGGTAGCTGTATTTGAAGATTTTGTATGTGATTTACCTCGTGTAGTTGATTTATTTTACTAGTGGATCGACTGGGCAGTGTATCTTTTATTGCGACTAGTGGTTGTGTAACTCCCAGTGCTTTTACCTTTGTGGCTTTTGTCATGTGTTCTCGTTATGATGACGATTCTTGTTAGAGAGGTGGCTAAACCAGCTTTTCCCGATTTTATGTTGTTCGGCCTGGTCAGCTTAGGAGGTTACCATAGTTGTGTGCCATCCTTTTTAAGTAGTAGTTGGGTGGTTGCTAGTTGTCAGAGTTGTGTGAGGAGTAGTTTTGCCTTTTAAAGTTCTATATTAGTTTTAGTTGGCTTCTTTCTTCCTTTTCATTAGTCTTATTCTCGGCTGTGAAATTGTATTTTGGATCGTTCGATCTGTTTGGATTCATCTTCTTCTGGTGGTCTTGGAGTTTTTTTATGGCTAGAAGGAATTTGGAGGTGTGATTTCTTATTGTACCTTTTTATTGCATTCATTTTTTCTCGGTGATTTTATTGATAGTTCTCGAGGTTGTCTTGCGATTGGGAGTCAGAGTGGTGGTGCTCATTGGTGGTTTCAAACTTTAGCTTTTGTTAGTGAGTAGAAATTTACCAAGAAGGTTCATCTTTTTAATGGGGTCAAAGTGATTCGTGGAACCTATGCTTTGGTTCTTATTCAAGATGTGAGGTATGCTTCTATCATATTTGGTTGCTTGTGAAGTTTGTTGATGGAATTTGGCACCCTAGGGTCATTAGTGGTAAGTTGAGTATGTCTGTACACTACCTACCAACTTGGTTTCCCTTAGGATGAGGTGTTTGGCCTAGATTGGTGGTGGCGGAGTAGTTTGTGGGCTCATGTTGTCGGTTTCTTAGAAGTTTCTTTGGAGGAAAGTGCTTAGCTTTAGAAGGTTGAGGTCCAACTTAGATTGTTTACTTTTTAGATTAAGGAGTGGATTTTGGGCTTTGCCCTATGCTTAGTTCCTTGTTTTGGTGAATGTCATTCCTCGGTGTTCAGGTGGAGCATGTGGTTCTTCCGAGGTTTGTGTTATATGGATTTGGAAGCAGGTTTTCATATGGAGCTGGGGATGTTCAGAATAGCTCTGAGATGACAGAATGCTCTTTATTGCTAGAAGATGTTATATTTGGAGCATAAGGTAAGTATTTTGATTTATGGGGTTTGGTTTCTATTGCCTTTGTCCAATGTCTCTATTCAGTGGCTTTGGTGTGGTGTTGGTTTTCTCAGATGAATCTAGTGCTTTAAGACAAGTTTGATTATGCTAAGTGAGAGTTGGAGCCCAAAGAGGAATTAAAGGAGTTTTTGGAGCTTTGAAGTGAACTTGAGGATATTCCTGTTAGCCCAACTTCTCTGTTGGTGTTGTTTGATCCGAGAGGGTGTCTGGGATATGGCGGACCATGCAGACCCGATATTATTATCTTTTCATGCCTTTAGATTGTAACTGTCCTTCTACTTTCACAAATGAATTTTATTTTTAGTAAATTTTTCAATGACCTTCCAAGTCATTCATTTTGTTTTCTAATCATTTAAGCATTTAGAGCTTTCTGTAGGGATCCCAAGTAATTTATTACTTGTTGGGACTGACATTTTGGTCACCAGGTCGTTCATTTGAGTTTTTTTGCAAGTTTTCGTGTTTTGGAGCCTTTGTAACTTGAATGGTTGACTTCTCCCAAAACATCATAAAGATGGACTTCAAATGTAATTTTGTCGGTTTTATCAACTTTGAAAGAGCCATTTTAGGCTAAGGGCCTGATTAGTTCAGGTCATGGGACTTTCAGTGCGAGTTTGTGCCGTTAGGCATTTTAACTTTTGAAGTTTTGGCCAAAGGGTTGACTTCGGTCAACATCCTTGGTAAATGTGCTCAAAGGAGAATTTCATGAACGCAATTAGCTATGAAATGTGAAGTTTAGTCTAGAATGACATTACGTGGGGTTCCCGAGGCTTCTAACCGCATTTTAAATCCTATGGTGGATTTTGGGTAAAAATGGAGCTTGGGTGTGGGACCCACTTTTCATTCAGATGAACTTGGATGGAAGTTTTGATGGTTCTATTGAGTCCGAAATGCTGATTTCGATGGGGTAACTTATTGTATTTGTGTGCACGGGTTTCCAAACAAATCTCGCACACTCCATTGGAGTTCTTAATGTTTGAGCAAACTTATTGAAGTGCAGAAAGCTTTCGCAACTTAAGGTTTGTTTTGTGTTCGCGCGCCTAGGGCCGCATTAAAGGAAAATGGTCATCCAGGGTCACATTTGTGTTCCCCCCGTAGCCTAGCGTTTGCGATGCCTTGGCAGCCTGGCCCTACCGGTTTGCAGTATGCCAACTGCATTTGCGGAGCCCTAGGGAGCTAGCCTCCACATTCACGAGGAACTATGGTGTTTGCGATGCCTACCTTCTAGCCAACCACGTTCATGATAGCTAATTGACTGGTCTTTTTTTAATTAAGACTAGAGACGTGAATTCAGCTCACTTCCAAACTTTAAATTTTGATTCCTTGAGCTTGGGAGCTCTATTTCAAGAGATTTCATGGGTTGTGTATTCATGTCTATTTTGGCTACATATTGGAATGTTTGGGAAGTCTGAAGATCATTGGTTTGAGTTAATTCTCGCCCGAAAGGGGCTGCTATGTCTCTTTAATTGGTGATTTTTGTGAATGTTTTCCTTTGGGCTATTGCGAGCGACAAATTGTGTCCCATTTTAGTACACAAGCTTGGTAAGTAATCTAGGACCTTTTGATGAAGTCATTTTGGAATTCCCAGCATGGGTCCCACATTCCTCTTTTAACTTATTTTAGGTCTGTTCTAGTTTTACAAATTTGGTGTTTAAGCGATTATAATTTGATAGCATTGTGGTGTTCGGTGGAGTTTTGAAGTGGATAGATCTTGTGCAGTAGATTCAAAGCGTATGTAATTGGCTATGGGTAGGCTTTAGTTTACTTTCTTAATTTGTCTTTTTAGATTATGTTTTGTATGAATCATATGTGATTTAGCACTGTAATTGTCGCGAATTAGCCTTCCTTCTCCTCTTATATCATTTCTTGATTATCGTAGGAGCATGGGGTCTTTTGTGGGTGAGGTGATCACTAGTTTAGGTTGTAGCTTTGCTTGTAGTATGCCCTAGCTCGTGTATCCTTGTTATAATTTGTAATTTGTGGCCTTAGTTTAGAGTTGAGCCTTAGACTATTTAGACTGTCTTTTATCACCCTTGTAGCTGTGAATTATTCCCCATAGGTCTTGTAGTGGATATTTTTTCGTGTGATATTACTTGAGACCTTAGTGGCTCATCATAGCCGTAGGCTGGCTATATTTGTGCTCAGTCGTAGGTTGGAGCGGTGTGGTTGAGGGTAAGGCGTCATTCCTTGAGTTATTTCTCCCCCTTTATGTGATATTTGAGATCTTCTTGATTTCCTTTTCTTCTGAGTAGCATGAGCATTTATGCTTTACTGAGCTTATGTATATTGTTGGGCCCAAGGGTGTGGTCAAGGAACAATTGGATTCCAGGTTAGTTTAGTCTACCTTGGTAGCATGGTAGAATTGATAGTGTATTTCTAATTGTGTGTGTGATATACCGCGTATTTACGATACTTATAATGCTTTATACTTGATGTTTGACATGTCTTTTAATTATTTTTTAGTAGATTGGATGGTATTTTATCTTGGTTTTTGCAGGAAAATATTTTATTGGCAAGTCGGGTTGAAGAGTACAATGAAACAACATCTTTTTGAGGTTTGACGAGTTGACCTATAAGCCATAGACTTGTCTATTAGCCGTAGGAATGTTTTAGATGAGGACTAAAGTTTTTGGAGCTAGGTATGGGACCATGATACTGGACTACTAGTTGTAGGAACTTCTACGAGTCATAGGTCCAAGGAGGAGAAAAAGTTCAGAGATAGGTGAGTTCTAACGTATGCATCCGTTAAACAACAATCAAACCGATAAAATCTTCACTACATCTTAGGAACCCACTATCTCAGACCTTTCTCTATGACTTGGACCTACGGCTCGTAGACTAGCCTCCTAGTCCTTTACTTAGCTCCAAATTCTTCAGTCCTCATAAACGACTCATTCATATGGTTCGTAAGCAAGTCTACAGCTCTAAAGGTTGTTGTTCCGCTGTACTCTTCAACCCGACTTGCCAAAACCTATTTTCCTGCAAAACCAAGATAAAATATCATTAAATCTATTAACAAGTGCTTAAAATACATGCAAAACCTCAAGTTGAAAGCATTATAAGTACCGTAAATATGTTGTACATCAACACCCTCATCTTAAAATCGTTTTTTGTTCTGAAGTGACACTACTAACATAAAATGACACGATGGAAAAGAATATCTTGAACTCAAGCAATCACATGGTATTTTGCAACCAATATATCCTCACTTATTTTCATCAAATCAATGGAGCAATCATTTATTTCAAAACAAGCTAACATATGCATATCAATTCGTGGCATAGATATACCAATGGATACATTCACATACACATATAATCATCACCAAGATAATGACTATTTGATATGTCACTTGTGCCCTTCCCGCAAAGAAGTCCCATTTTCACACAAAATCACTTTGTGAAACACTTTTCCATTTTAATTCTTGAATCATTGTCTTATATTAAATGTTTTGTTTATCAATTCAAGATTTCCGAATTCAACTACTCTAATTGTAACTTCATGATTAAACTTAACTCAATTAATATGAGTTTGATCACCCAAGCATGAGTAGCTAAATCTATAACCAGGGTTGTGTGAACCATTAGAATGAACAAAATAGACCTAATAATTAATAATCCTTGAATAATGTTTATGCATGTATTGTTTTTCTCTTTGCTTTGCTTATTGTTTTATATATGCATACGTTAGAACTCACCTTGTACCTACTTTCCTGACAGAGGGGTAATGAATGGAAAAAGATATTATACAACAGAGACTTGAGGCTACAACCCTTATCTAATAGCTTAAACATAGCAGGGATAGCTAATCTAAGGTCAAGGGTATGGGTCAGAAAAGCATACACTTGTAGACCGGCCAAACTTGCTTGCTGACATTAACTTACTTAGGCCACAAGCCACTTTGGTGATACCTCAGTTACCGACTTCGTATGTTTGACACTAGACGGGGTTACTACTATAAGGTTTACTGTGTTAAGGACTTGTGGTGAACACGAATACCCTCGTTTTATCATTAATTTATTTCACAAATATTTAATGCTTCTTACTTGGTAACTTGTTACTGAAATCATTAAATCAAGATTTTGTTTAAAAAAAACCCTTCTACGGAATATAACTCGACTAAACCTACAAATAACAAACAATTAAGCTAAGTCTAGACATCATTCCTCATGGGATCGACCCTAACCTCTGTTATGTTCTTTATTTGAACATCGTTCGTTTATACTTCTTTTGGGAGGTGTAATTTTAGTGTATCAGTGTGCCTTGTTTTGATGCTGGTTGGGGCATGCATTACATTGGTTGTTGATTCTCATGTGTTTTATGATACAATCATGTGTCATGCATTGGTGTATCATTATCATTCATGGAGAAAGATTGTTTTCACTCAACTATTATTCTAAACTAGTTTTAACGGGAGTCATACAACCTGGATCACTTGATTTACTAATTTTTGAGATTTATGAGGCTTCACTGAAGTGCTCCTTTCCTACTTGAAACATAAGATGCTTTTGGGACGTGCACTATTTTACTTGACAAGCCAGCTCGGCACCCTTTCCTGCATGGCTTTGGTTACTTATTCCTCTGGTACCACGAAAGAGTTGATTCCTACTAATCACAGATTTAAGGTCTTGTCATTGTACTCTAAATTCTTAATAATACTTCGGGCCCATGAAGTGTATATGAACTTCGTACGTCCCCAATGGTCCCAGTTTATCGTGAGTACCGTAGTACCGAATGAGGGTGTTGCATGGGTACTACCTCACTCGCATGACAGAGAGGTAGGTCTATGCACTTTCTAAGTAATGGTTACTGATGGTCCTACTCCATACTCTATATTCATATGCATTTCTTATCACTAGTATAATTATTTGTTGATTGCGCCCTCCGGTTTTATGGCTTGCCGGTTGGGTTATGTTTGCTATTTCTACCTACCAGTCTTATGAGGGCTCGGTTAGGTTACTCTTTGATTATATTCTCTTATCTTCTATTACGGATTTGATAGTCAATAGGTTGTGAGGCAGTTTTGTGGATGTTAGTCCTCCTGGCTTTGGATAGTTGACTTTTGTATCTTGGTTGCTTGAGAGTAGGTTGTTGCCTTGCATTCCAGGTACGTTCTTGACTTAGTTAATTATTCCTTCTATCATATGTATTGTTTAATACTTGTCTATCATATTTTCTCCTGTTTAGTTACTTGTCATAATCTTTCCTTATTAGATGTTGTTTATTCTCACGACCTGAGTCTACACCCTGGACGTGGCCGGCACCCAAGGACCATTGCTGGTCCCCAAGCGAACCCTCATCCTGGCTTACTACAAACGGAAGACTAACTTAAGCATGCAAAAGCTTAAAAACTGAATAAAATCCATGACCTCAACTTTACAAATCTTTAACTCAAGAAAAACTTCGAATAAAATAAATAATATATTCAACTCGCCATAAATAGGCAACTTAAGCAAAATAAATGTACAGACTTCTCAACTATACTAACTATCTATGAAGCCTCTAACTGATAAAGATGGAAGTCGGGACAAGACCCACGACATCCTGACTAAACTAAAAAGTAAATGAAATCATCCGAAAATAAGGAGGCTCACCATAGCTAACTCAAACTCTCAGATGTATCAACGAATCTCTTATTCATGATCTTGAATACCTGTGTCTACATCATGAAAAGATGCAGGCCAAATGGCTCAGTATATGGAATGTACGAGCATGTAAGGGGAATTTTAAAACATAAACATAAGCTTGAACTTGATAAAAAGGAAACATACTTACCTCTTCTCAAACATACTCAACTGAGAAGTACTCAAGGATAAGGTACTCAACTCAGAGATAAGATACTCAACTCAAAGATATGACATTCGACTGTGGGTACTCAACTCTGGATACTCAACTCAATATAAAGCAACAATACACATGCAATATATGGAAAGCTTTATAAAACAGTAAAATCAACTTAGTTCGTTAAAGAAAATGCAATAACAAACTCAACTTTACTTATCTAATAAAGTAATATAGTTTTTGTGGGAGTTTCTCTAACCGATAACCACCACAATAAGCCTAACTGGTGATACAACATCTTACCTCACGCAGCCAAGGACCGTCATATACCTTGCCGGGGGTATAGAACCTAACTCACTAAGTGGATCCACTAGTCTATGCTAAAAAGCACTAAGGAATCATCTAAAAAGTATGACCATTTTCTACCCATGATGGCTACGTGGTTTATGGAGATTTAAGTTAATATAAACTCGCATCCCCATATCGGTGCTCAATACTACTCCCAAAATATACTTAGCTCATGTGTTTGTAAAAACAAAACTCTTTCTTTGGTTTGAGATAATTACTCAAAAATTAGCTTAAAAGCTCTCTTGGAATCGATGTTCCCTTTCTTGCTCAAAACTCTTTTGGAAATCTCAGTTTCCTCTCATCTTAATTGTGAAAACATTTACTCTTGGGAATACTTAGTTCCCATATAACATTTTAAAGAAATGGACTTTACTCTTACTCTTTACTCAACTTCAAAGCTTAAGTCTTAAAACAAAGTTAAAACAGTTGTAAAAGACTTTTTAAAACATGGTTCATGCCGAATTATGGTCGTGAACGACTCAATGCAAGGTTTTCAGTAACTTATAGTGTTCATGCGGGATTATGGGCATGAAATGTTCAACTCAAGGACTCAAAGATACTTCTCTAAAGGGATTAGGAACTTAACACTTAAAGGCTTAGAACTTGAAGATACCACTTCTCTGAAGGATGCTCAACTTACGAACTTCATGCGAAATTATGGGCATGAAACAGCTCGACTCGATGATCTACATAACAATATGGAACTCATGTATACGACTCTTCTTATTCTCTGACTTACTTTCTCAAAAGTTAGTTCAATTCGATAGTAGATCTCAAAGGATTCACAGTTGAACTCAAAAGCTTTCTTGAACCCTACTTTTAACTCTCTCTTGAATGTGAATTATGAATTCAAGAGTTATGGTTCATTATAGGAAAGATCTCGTGATGACAAAGTAGACTCATGAACACATTTTCCTCAACATCTTACTCACTTACTCAAGCCTTGAAACAAATTACTAGAAGTTGTAGAAGACTCCTCAAAAGGGATAAAAGGGACTTTCTTAGAATGTTTGAATGAATTCTCAAAACTTAACCCTTAACTCTACCTTGAATTTGAATTATGGATTCAAGGGTTATGTTTTGGAATGTAGGACCTCACAATGTTTTAGGAGGGTTAAGTTAGTTGATCACAAGAACGGGAGAAGACCCAAATTAAAGAACACTAGCGTGACGCGGAGATGGAATTAAATCTTTGATTGCAAAAATAAAATTTGGGAAACTGGACTCCGTATCCTCTCCGCGATGCGGAGAGGGGGGTACTTTTCGGGGGACTGAATGTTTAAAACACCTTTGCAACGCGGAGCTGGGCACATAGTTTTGCCCGTTATTTGCTTCCTCTCTCAAACTCGAATAAACTCACACCTACTGCAATTCTTAGGTCAAATTTCACGAATTCTTTTAACCTAAAAAAATTTCAGCGAAACCCACACAAGGAACTATCAATTAACTCATCTTATTCGCAAACCCTCGCCTCTAGTACTCAATCAGAACTTCATTATCAAAGAACAAAGCACAAACCTCAAGAACTCAATAAGATTATCAATATTGGCTAAAGCTCCAGAATTTCTCAAGAACTTAATAATTCAATCTCAAAAATGATTCAAGGATAGAATTAAAAATGATTGGCGTGAGGGCGAACAAACCCAACACTTTGAAAACTTACATACCTAAAAGAGTCAGCTTCTTGAAGAACTTGAAGGAAAATATGTGAAGAGGAGCTTAGCCGTAGCGTTTCGTGATTTTCTTGAGCGTAGAATCTTTGGAGTGAATGAGAGGGTTTGATTTAAGAAAACTGATTTTCTACTCGTTTAGGGAAATTTAGATGACCTCTTAAGGATTTTTAGGACTAAAATACCCTTTAAGAAATAATTAAAATGAGCTGGGAGTCGGAATGATTTTTCACCAGGCAGTAAGGTCCGTCGTGGAGCTGCTGCCAGGTTTGTGCATTATTAGTAAATCAGTCATAACGTTTTACTCAGAGCTCGGAATTGAGAAAACTCGGTGGCGTTGGAAAGAGGACTCGAAGGGCTTTAATTTTTTTTATCTTGTAGCTCACTTAAATCATGCTTTACTAGGAGTTATGGTCATTTGAAGTTGACCCAAAACTTAAGAAAAACTTAGGAATGACTTGAATGAACTCTCTTAATTTCTTCTTGAAACTTAAAGTGCTACCTCTAGTGACCTTAATACTCTAGAAATTTTAAATTCCTTGCAAAAAGCTCACTCACTACGAAGAACGGTTCGAGTCTTAGCTAAAAAATATTCAGGGGTGTTACAATATCTCCCCCTTGGGATCATTCGTCCTCGAATGATGACTGAACTGGGTATAGAATGGGGTTACTCTTACTAAGGTATGAGTCTAATGGTATGCACTTACTATATTCAAGCTTAACCCAATTCCTTAAGTTCGGATTATATACCTCTCTATAGGAAATCTCATCCCAAGACTATTACTCTTTACCACCACATTGGGCTCATATCAAAAACCACCTAATGTTTAACAACACCACATTCAAGCTTAGTACTCTAACAACTCCATTTTCTTTAAAAAGAACCTGTAAAAAGATATCCCCCAAGCTCTTTGTAACTCATTACTATCTTACTCTCAAACACTTCACTTGATTTCTCATCTCGCCATCTCCCCCTTAGGTCTAAAGCTAACACTTGAAAGCTATGGACCTATTCCACATTGACAACTCAATAATTCTATCTAGGCACACATGAAAAATTATCACTTAATTGGAACCTCATCTGGTAACATACCCTCTCGGTACACCTCTTAATGCTCTTGTTACTCTTGTGACTTAGCCACACTTCACTGCCCTTATCTAAAGGTTAGAGTCTCTCACTTGTACCACTCATATTCAGTGCAACTAACATCTCCATTTCTTCAAGTCTTCTAGATCAAATCTCAATACTAACATCATCACCCTCATGTTGCCATTCTGTTGATCATGACACTCATCTCGAATTCAAGCTTAATATTTATGACTAAACCCGAATATCAATATGATTGCTCGCTTACTATACTAACTTACAACTACTAGTACGAATTCAGAAACACTCGTCCACAAGGACCTTATGAAAAATAGTCAATCCTTACCTCTTAGTATTCAGACTTACAATTTACTATCACATTTCCCTTCACAACTTGAGTACTATTAACTCATTCACTATACATCAATGCCTAATTAGTTCTATAACACTTTGAATATTATGGGCTCTCCCTCAAAATCATAAGCCTAGCTTAGCTCTAACACCTCATGAATACTCCTGCCCTTCTATTCAACACTTACACCTGGTCATTTCCTACACAATGACACTTCATCACCAACTCCTTTCTAACTAAAACACACTCTACCTCCCATGATGGAATCTTCACAACTCATCGCTTCTTAGTCTACCCATAAAGGAAAACTCCTTATAAATAACTTACTGGGTGTATGACTATAGTAATATAGCTCTTCAAAACATTATCTCCCTTTCTTAAATCACTAAACCTCTGCATACTTTCCTCTAACTCTGGGCTCTTTCACTACTACTAGTCATGATCTTGTAACTCATGTTACCTTTTGGGATGGAAATATTACCCAAGCTCTAAACATACCTCCTCATAAGGATCTCAGCTAAAACAAGGCTTAAGGAAAAGATTACAACTCGTTTTTAGCTCAAACGCATGATTCATATAATTATGGGTGCATTCCTCTCAAACTGAACACTTAACTTACTTTTAGGCTTCTATCAAGCCCCTCTGGAGTCTAATGACTTCCTCAAAACTCTTGCTAAGAACAACTCATCGGCAAAGCACTAACCCTACTTTTCAACCACCTCTAGTATGATGGGTAGTCGAATGATTCTGAGAAGCGCACGAATAAGAATACAATATCTATGACACAGCTCTATTGCACGATTAATAGTAATAAAGAAGGGAAACATTTCTTAAATGTCCGTAGTCCCTCGTTTATAGAAGTGGGGCCCTCACAACCATAAATAAGGTCTTACTGACACAACTTCATAGACAACCTAGGACACTTGAACTCTGTGCTCTGATACCAAGTTTGTCACGACCTGAGTCTACACCTTGGACGTGGCCGGCACTCAAGGACCATTATGTTGGTCCCCAAGCGAGCCCTCATCCTGGCTGACTACAAGCGAAAGACTAACTTAAGCATGCAAAAGCTTAAAAACTAAATAAAATTCATGACCTCAACTGTACAAATCTTTAACTCAAGAAAAACTCCGAATAAAATAAATAATATATTCAACTCGCCATAAATAGGCAACTTAAGTCTTTAAAACATTTAACAAAATAAATGAACAGACTTCTCAAATATACTGACAATCTATGAAGCTTCTAATTGATAAAGATGGAAGTAGGTACAAGACCCACGACATCCTGACTAAACTGAAAAGTAAATGAAATCCTCTGGAAACAAGGAGGCTCACCATAGCTAACTCGAACTCCCAGATGTATCAACGAATCTCCTGTTGATGATCCTGAATACCTGTGTCTGCATCATGAAAAGATGTAGGCCAAATGGCTCAGTACGTGGAATGTACGAACATGTAAGGGGAATTCTAAAACATAAACATAAGCTTGAACTTGATAAAAAGGAAACATACTTACCTCTTCTCAAACTTACTCAACTCAGAAGTACTCAAGGATAAGGTACTCAACTTAGAGATAAGATACTTAACTTAATGATATTGTCACCCCCTGAGACTACCCCCGAAATGCGGACACAGGACCCAGGACCACAAGTGATCCCAAGTTAACCCTGCTGGCCTGATCATGAGCATATTAAAGATAATAAAATGATGCGAAAGCTAAATCATAAATAAAAATTAAAAGATGGGGAATACCCATATACTATAACTGAGATAAATGATAACTGATGAGTTTAATACAAAGATGATATTAACTCAATACTAAGTTGAATCTAACTATGTCTGAAAATAGCCTCTAACTGACTAGAAATGTTGGGATAAGCCCCAGGTAAGTCTAGCAAAACTGAAACTAAAGGACTAAAAATACTGAAAAGAAACTCATGACTATTGTCCTCGGAGAATGAGGACTCATAACTGATTCTGCTGAACTGGAGATCGGGAACCGATATAAGTGTGATCTGGATACTGAGAACTTAAACCTACATCACGAGAAGATGTAGCGCAGAGCCTGCGTCAGTACTTGAAAGGTACTGAGCATGCAGGATAGAATACAACTGAAATAACATATAATTGAACAAATCAAATAAGCAATGACATAATCTAAACATGATATAGATACTGAATGCTAAGTAACGGTATGCAGTGACCAATTTATAACATGCTGAAACTGAATACTGGATATACTGATAAATGGTCAATGCAATAGGATCTG
>NW_006238938.1:598591-603980 GCF_000226075.1 Solanum tuberosum | reverse complement strand
GATAATAAAACTACATGAGCTAAATGTGGAGTCCGATGTATATGCCCCATCGAGAGGACCCAATATACCCTGCCAGAGGTATAGAGGCATGTTGGCGTGATAACTGAAATGATGCCCATAGAGAGGACTTACAACCTACATGGCTAGTAGTTCTGCGACTATTTGGGTACGCTGAACCCTAGTCGAACTTGGTATTATGCTACTCCCAATGGATTAAGTAATTAACACATTATGACTGAATTTTTGTAAGTTACTAGATAGCTCAAACTGAACATGCAAAACTGAGAATGCAACAATTAATCTGATAATGATGCATTCATAAACTGAGGCATGTATAACTGAATACTAAAATAGCTGACCTAGCATGTGTAATTCAAGAACTAAAGAAATACATTGCTAGGGTTCTGTTATTCATGCAATAAACTGAATATTAACATACTAATCTGATTTAGATCATTCTAACATCTAAGAATCCAATAATTCTAACATTCAAGAAACCCTAGGTCTAGTCATAATAAGAGAATCAAGAAACTGACTGAAAACTAGGGACCTAATGGGTGAAAGGAACCCACTAGTGAAATCCCACATACCTGGTGACGAATTTCATGGAGAAATCCTTTGATTTCTGGGCGGGAACTGAAGAAAACTTGTTGTGTTCTTGAACTAGGGTTCTTGACTTCTTTCTCCTCCTAGCATTCTAATTTTCTAAGTTTTGATTAAAGATTTGACTTAGGTAAGTTCTAGTTATGTTTCTAGGCTTAAACTGACTAAAACCTCATAATTTAGGGTCTAAACGACGTAACTTAGGGGTCCAACGAAATAGGAAAAGACCAAAAGACCCGTGACTTAACTGTTGTTGGAGTGATCGACGGACGGGACCTACGGGCCGTAGGTTATTCTACGGTCCGTAGATTGAGGTCGTAGGTTGAGTCTGCCCGACAGGGCTTCACTAAAACGAGCATAACCTTTTACTCGAAAGTCAAATTTAGCAAACTTGGTGGCGTTGGAAAGAGGATTAAAGTATCTATCATATAATAAGTTATGGGACACATAATTCCTTTTGTGCTAAGAGTTATGACTATTTGAAGTTGACCCAATCACAATTTTCATCTAACTGGCTGCTGACCCTTACCTATGGTCAGACTTATAGACCGTGGATCGAATGACGATCCATGCTGGTCGGCCATCATTTACATCGGAGGCTGGCTAAAGGGGGACTCGATCCACAGACATAGACCACGGACCGTGGGTGGTAACCGTGGGTTGCACCTGCAACTTCTCAAACTCTGCATTTTGGTCTATCTAGGATACGGGGTGTTACAGATATGATATTCGACTTTGGGTACTCAACTCTGGATACTCAACTCAATATAAAGCAACAATACACCTGCAAAATATGGAAAGCTTTATAAAAAAAATAAAAACAGCTTAGTTCGTTAAAGAAAATGTAATAACAAACTCAACTTTACTTTTATAATAAAGTAATATAGTTTATGTGGGAGTTTCTCTAATCGAGAACCATCACTATGAGCCTAAGTGGTGATACATCATTTTACCTCACGTTGCCAAGGACCGTCCTATACCTTGTCGGGGGTATAGAACCTAACTTACTAAGTGGATACACTAGTCTATGCTAAAAAGCACTAAGGAATCATCTAAAAGGTATGACCCATTTCTACCCATGACGGCTACATGGTTTATGTAGACTTGAGTTAATATGAGCTCGCATCCCCATGTCGATGCTCAATACTACTCCCAAAATATACTTAGCTCATGTGTTTGTAAAAACAAAATTCTTTCTTTGGTTTGAGATAATTACTCAAAACTTGGCTTAAAAGCTCTCTTGGAATCGATGTTCCCTTTCTTGCTCAAAACTCTTTTGGAAATCTCAGTTTCCTCTCATCTTAAATGTGAAAACATTTACTCTTGGGAATACTTAGTTTCCATGTAACATTTTTAAAGAAAATGAACTTTACTCTTACTCTTTACTAAACTTCAAAGCTTAAGTCTTAAAACAAAGTTAAACATTTGTAAAAGACTTTTTTAAAATATTGGTTCATGCCGAATTATGGATGTGAACGACTCAATGCAAGGTTTTCAATAACCATAGATAGAACTCAATACTTGGAACTCAAGAACTTCAATGATAATATTCATCTCAAGACAGTTCGACTTATAGTGTTCATGCGGGATTATGGACATGAAATTTTCAACTCAAGGACTCAAAGATACTTCTCAAAAGGGATTAGGAACTCAACACTTAAAGGCTTAGAACTTGAAGATACCACTTCTCTGAAGGATGCTCAACTTACGAACTTCATGCGGAATTATGGGCATGAAACAACTCGACTCGATGGTCTACATAACAATATGGAACTTATGTATACGACTTTTTTTATTCTTTGACTTACTTCCTCAAAACTTAGTTCAATTCGATAGTTGATCTCAAAGGATTCACATTTGAACTCAAAAGCTTTCTTGAACTCTACTCTTAACTCTCTCTTGTATGTGAATTATGAATTCAAGAGTTATGGTTCATTATAGGAAAGATCTCGTGATGACAAAGTAGACTCATAAACACATTTTCCTCAACTTCTTACTCACTTACTCGAGCCTTGAAACAGATTACTAGAAGTTGTAGAAGACTCCTCAAAAGGGCTCAAAGGGACTTTCTTAGAATGTTCAAATGCATTCTTAAAACTTAATCCTTAACTCTACCTTGAATTTGAATTATGGATTCAAGGGTTATGCTTCGGAGTGTAGGATCTCTCAATATTTTAGGAGGGTTAAGATAGTTGATAACAAGAACGGGAAAAGACCCAAATTAAAGAACACTGGCGCGACGCGGAGATGGAATTAAATCTTTAATCACAAAAATAAATTTTGGGACAGTGGACTCCGTATCCTCTCCGCGACGCGGAGAGGGGGGTACTTTTCGGGGGACTGAATGTTTAAAACACCTCTACGACGCGGAGCTGGGCACATATTTTTGCCCAATATTTGCTTCCTCTCTTAAACTCGAATCAACTCACACCTACTGCAATTCTAAGGTCAAATTTTATGAATTCTTTTAACCTAAAACAATTTAAGCAAAACCCACACAAGGAAATATCAATTAACTCATCTTATTCGCAAACCCTCGCCTCTAGTACTCAAACTGAACTTCATTATCAAAGAACAAAGCATAAACCTCAAGAACTCAATAAGATTATCAATATTGGGTAAAACTCCAGAATTTCTCAAGAACTTAATAATTCAATCTCAAAAACGAATTCAAGGATAGAATTAAACATGATTGGCGTGAGGGCGAATAAACTCAACACTATGAAAGTTTACATACCTAAAAGAATCAGATTTTTGAAGAACCTGAAGGAAAATCTTGGAAGATGAACATAGCCTTAGCGCTTCGTGATTTTCTTGAGCGTAGAATCTTTGGAGTGAATGAGGGTTTGATTTAAGAAAACTGATTTTCTACTCGTTTAGGGAAATTTAGATGATCTCCTAAGGGTTTTTAAGACTAAAATGCCCTTTAAGAAAGAATTAAAACGAGCTGGGAGTCGGAACAATTTTTCACTAGGCAGTGAGGTCCGTATTGGCTCCGTGTCGCGGTGCCATCGCGGAGCTGCTGCCAGGTTTGCGCGTCATTAGTAAATCAGTCATAACATTTTACCTAGAGCTCAGAATTGAGCAAACTCGGTGGCGTTGGAAAGAGGACTAGAAGGGCTTTAATTTCTTTATGTTGTATCTCACCTAACTCATTCTTTACTAGGATTTATGGTCATTTCAAGTTGACCCAAAACTTAAGAAAAAATTAGGAATGACTTGACTGAACGCTCTTAAGTTTTTATTGAAACCTAAGGTGCTACCTCTAGTGACCTTAATACTCAAGAAATTTTAAATTCCTTGCAAAAATCTCACTCACTACGAAGAACGGTTCGAGTCTTAGCTAAAAAAATTCTGGGGTGTTACATTTATACTGCCTTATCTTTCAAGTTTAGTCAGTCGATGCCTACTGAGTACCAATTTTTGTACTCATACTATACTTCTGCTCCTTCCAGATCGTAGTTTGAGTTCTCGCCATTGATTTGGAGTCATGCCAAAAGGCTTGGAGTTTGGAGACTAGGGTGAGCTCCCGACGTTCGGAGTGACCAGTTTCCGTTCGTTGTTTCTAGCCCTAGTCTTTATATTGCATTCATAGACACCATGTACTTATTTTGTAGTTGAAAAATGACTTGCACTCCTAATTTTAGTAGATTCTTGAAAACTGATTGATGTCAGGTCTTAGGGATGGTTTCTTGTATTGCATTCTGTTGAATATATTTTCTTTTTGACTTTTGCTTGATAGCCCATCGCTTATGTCTTCGGGATATGGATTAGGCTTAGCTACTTGTAACATTCCTCAAAATGAAATAGGATAATTAAAGCTTCACATGCGTGTTAGTAGTTGATAAACTTGTATAAATGTTTGAAAATAAGTTTATAGGTCAGTTTAGTTGAGTTTGAAGTCAAACGTCAAAGAGTCGTTCAAGAAGTTCGAAAACTAGTCGTTTGCATGCTAGTGTGTTCTAGTGTGTCTTGCATGTTTTTATGTGTCGTATGAAGTCTAAAATCAGTGGTGGTCACCCTACTATCCTAATAGGCATGTTTAGGGTCCCAACGTCCGGGTACGACTCCCCAAGGACCACCCTAAGGGTCCCTTGAGAGGACCCAAACGTTGGCATAAAAGGCTGCATAGGCAGTGTGTTTGGCAGACTTGTTTGACGCCCAGGGTGACGCCTCGTCAGCCCATTGACGCCCCGTCAAAAGGGGGCGTGGCTCCACACTTAGTTGTGGGAGCTTAGCCCCTAAATGTTGAGCCTCTGTCCCAAATGATGACCTACCAGGACCGTCCGTCAATGCATTGACGGAATGGTGGCTGTCGTTTGGTGCCCTGTTTCACTGCCATGTTTCGGCCAAGTGAGGGGTGAATTCTAATTAGACCCTAGACGACTATTCTACCTATTTTTGGGTATTTTAAGTTAGTTAAAACTCTTTAACCTAGAATTAGACCTCATTATCCAAATTGAACCTTCCCTCTCAAAATAAAATTCTCTCTTCAGAACTCCATGGAAGACATTGATGAAGCTTCAAGCTAGGGGATGGGTTCCTACTGATTTCTCCTTCAAATTCCTAAGGAAATTAATCACAAAGGTATGTGGATTTTATCTTTGATTCTCCTTTCGATCAAAGAGCCAAATCAAAGTAATTTCAATGTTCTTCAAAAACACTAAAAAACCCCAATTTCAATTCTAAGCTTGGTTTCTTGCATGAAATTATTTCAAACGACGATTTATGTTAATATTGATGGTTTTAAGATAAAAAAAAAACTCTATGAACCCTTGCATATCTT
>NW_006238938.1:597508-597672 GCF_000226075.1 Solanum tuberosum | reverse complement strand
TCTACCACGTAAAGGCTAAAAGAATGACCCTACCTTAGGCAAGTGGGGATCCCTCATCCAGTAAGGGTTACTACCGGGATTTCATGTCAAGCGCGATGGTCTATGTTGGTTAAGGCTCTTCCCCCATATTAATGAATGAATGAACTAGGGTCTCTTAAGGGTGT